>NW_019397075.1:80870-109243 GCF_000591075.1 Eurytemora carolleeae
CCCAATTAAAACCAATAATTTGATATACATCATGATATTTTTCTAGGGGGGGGTAAAAAAATTTCTAGGGGGGGGGTAAAAAAAAATTCGGCGCGCTTCGCGCGCCAAATTAAAAATATTTACCCCCCCCTGCAGAATCCTTATTTACGCCCCTGGGCAGAAGTAAGTTTCAAATTTCAGGTCATCTTTGCATAGACTTATTCTTTATGGGTAACCTTGTAGTTAATGTTAGATGAGATTAACCAGGCTCTAAGGATAATTCTTCATTATTTAAGTGCATTTGGAACCACGAGGAACCAAAGGGACTGTGCTCAAGTTTGTAGTTGAATGTTTGGCATCATGCAAAAACTTAGAAATCGGCGCAGAGTAAGTTTTAATGATAAGTTTTAGATAACTTTTTAAAAACGTGGATTTGAGAATTAAAACAAATTAACAATTTCAAACAAAATAGTGTCAGTTGGGCAAACCATATATTTTTTAATGCTAATTATCCTATTTTTAAACTATAAAATCTTCAAAGATAATATTAACCAACAAAAGTTTTAGGCGTTGCCTGTAAAATTACAAAATCGTCCAAACACACAGAAAACAACCTGATGTGCCAAAACGGTTAATCTGAGGACCTATCCTTGTTACCCATGGGCATATTGGGGGCAAATATAACATTTTATTCATTCAGCATCCTTATAATATATAGAGTGTTGCCAAACTTTCCGGGTCGTTTTTTCTTCTTTCGTTTTTCTGGTAATGTTACATCGTCTATACGCAACATCCACCCTACTGAACTTCCGACCTACAGACTTTTCGACCTACTGCAATATCAGACCTACCCTAGCTGTTTATTTTTGCATTATTTGAAGGGTTAGGTTAGGTTAAGACAATTTCTGGGCCGAGCGCTGCGGCTAGGACATGCTAGGGGCCGAGCGCCACGGCTACGACAGGCTAAGGGGCCTGGCAATGCGGCCACAAGTCCATATATGCAGCTGTAAAACCACGTTTTAGTAGGTCGGATGTGTAGTATATATAGCGGATTTGGCGTTGGTCAGAAGAGGAGTACAGCGGATTTGCGTAGGTCGAAAAATACACCACCGTTTGCTCGCATATACATTATCAAGGGTGTCAGAAAATAAAGTGTATTCACAATTATTTATCTATCCTACATATTTGCTTTTCTTACAATATGACAAACCTGAGAGGAAATCTACGCAAAAAAGGCTCAGAAACGAACGAGCTAAAATTACCGTTTTTCCTTAAAGTTAAATAAAAGCAAACTTTAGCAGAACACAGTTTAGAAATATGTTGGAAGTTTTATTAAAAGTTTTAATATCGAAAACAATTTACAACATTACACCATAAACACGTACAATTTCGATGCTCCCAAGTGTCCAAAACTTAAGACAGGGTATCGTTATGAAAACCAGTTTTGGAACCCGGGTTTCACGGATGGGTTTAGGCAGTTTTGTGGATATCAATATTTTTTTTCGAATTTCTTAAATCAAAATCTACAAAATGTTAACACCTCGAAAAGGAAACTCGAAGGTTTCGTTCAACGATACTGTTTTCAATATCGGGCTCTCTGTCATATGATATGTTTTATTTATATTTAAAAATCAATTCATATAGTCTGTAAACCTCAACGCAAAGATGGAAATAACTGATTACAACAATTTCTTTAAACCTTTAGCTCATCATAGAGAGCAGAGAACTCCATGTGTTTATCTCTAAAATAGTTGGTCACTTTGAATTTCATCTGCACTCAAGTGACTCTCCATGCAAAGATGGAAATGCACAATCTAGGTACCCTAAAAAAGGTTGTCTAATCAAGTATAAAGTTCATGTTCATGTTCTAAACTTTTTTTAAAAGCCCCCAGGTAGGAAACTATCCTCCCCTCTGGATTGTGTAAGTGTACAGTACAGCTAAGTATAAAGCCCCCAGGTAGGAAACTATCCTCCCCAGGTAGGAAACTATCCTCCCCTCTGGATTGTGCACAAAGTCCAACTCTAAGCTCTGACTGGATTAACATTTTTCAAAATCTCATTTTGCACTGCTTCAGAAATCAAATTATACTGTAAGAAAACAAGTAACTTTTTTTCATTTTCTAAGGGGTGAAATTCTTACTTTTACCTGGCTTGGACACACGGGGGGGGGTCACTCACGGCCTATTTGATAAGAGATGATCACTTTCTGATATTTATCAAAAAAAAATCTCTTTTCTAAATTTGTTAAAAACGTGCCTGATCTGAATGAATATATATGTTTAGTGGATCCTCTTGTTCTAACTGTCCTCTATGCTCTAGTACTAAGGAAAGGAGTGAAGAATATTGCAAGGTGGAAAACACTCCCTCGACAAAGGTATAGCACATAGAGAATATATCTTTTTAAATTAATTTTTGAAATAATGGCATGTTCGACCCACAACCGTACCCTTTGAACCTTTGTCTCAAAAATGCATGAAATATTTTTGATTTAAGAATAAATTATTTTAATAGTGGTTTCTCAATAAAGTGTCTTGCGCATTTTTACTTATAAAAAAAGGAAATATTTAGAATTAGATTTGGTCTATTCTTTGATAATGATTACTTTAAAACTTTTTTATTTCAGTTTTACATTCTCTTCCATGCCTACTCAGACTTTTCAAATCTCAAAATTGCCATCAAAGGGGCAAATCTAAAAAACGTTGTTGGTCCAGAAAAGTTGTAAACCATTTAACGTGTTTTTTTATATTTTTTTCAATAGGTTTTCTCTTTATACTACTTTCTGTAAATTATGAAGAAAATAAAAGATGAATGAATCTGTATCACTTACACTTATCACTTTTTAGATTTGAAAGATTTTGACTCTAAACATTGCACTGTTAAAAATCCATAACTTTCGTTCTTCAGCTTAACTCACCTGACCCCAGGGACCGTCAAAGTTGAACAATTTTACCTGGAAAAAAATATTGACAATCATTATTTTTGAAAATAAACCCTACTTATTAGAAAAATTTTGCAATTAAGACTGGACTTTTTCAAACTCAGAGCTACATTTAAATGCTAAAATTTTCATGAGGAGACTAAAAGCCTAATCAATAAATGTTGATATGCCTAAATACATTTAAGATCCTGCTATACATTCAATTGGAATACATGAATTTGTTCCTCAGTAAGAAAATGGGTTTTTGCCACAAATTTTAATTTTTCAATCCTTATCTTTCTTCCCCGATGTTGTTATAGACCTTTCATATTTTGTTAGATCAAATAGTCTAGGTTTGAAATATCAAAGGTTTGCTGCACCCTTTGGTTGCAAAGATATAGTGATTAGACAACTTGAGTTTGTGGCAAAAACTCCTATAATCAGATGCAATCTCGTATTTATTTCAACCCTAATTACTGTTTTTTTTTCATTAAAACAATTGAAGTAGTTCCTCAGAATTTTAAAAATATGCAACCTCTTATATATTAGAACCCATACTGTCTATTTAAAGTTGTTCCTCAGAATTTTAAAAATATGAAATCTCTTATATATTAGAACCCTACTGTTCATTTGAAGTTGTTCCTCAGAATTTTGAAAATATGAAATCTCTTATATATTAGAACCCATACTGTCTATTTAAAGTTGTTCCTCAGAATTTTAAAAATATGAAATCTCTTATATATTAGAACACTACTGTCCATATGAAGTTGCTCCTCAGAATTATAAAAATTATGAAATCTCTTATATATTAGAACCCTACTATTCATTTGAAGTTGTTCCTCAGAATTTTAAAAATATGAAATCTCTTATATATTAGAACCCTACTGTCCGTAAGAAGTTGTTCCTCTTAATTTAAAAATATGTAATCTCTTATATATTAGAACCTTACTGAAGATTTGAAGTTGTTCCTCAGAATTCAAAAATATGGAATCTCTTTTATATTAGAACACTACTGTCCATATGAAGTTGTTCCTCAGAATTTTGAAAATATGCAATATCTTGTATATTAGAACACTACTGTCCATATGAAGTTGTTCCTCAGAATTTTAAAAATATGCAATATCTTATATATTAGAACACTACTGTCCATATGAAGTTGTTCCTCAGAATTTTGAAAATATGCAATTTCTTATATATTAGAAGCTTACTAAACATTTGAAGTTGTAAAGATGCAATCACATATGTATTTGAATCCTAATTACTGTACATGTGTACATTTTATTGGATCATATGAGGTTGTTTCTTAGAATGTTAATAAGATGCAATCTCTTCTTTATTTGAAATTTAATATACAGTGTACATTTTATTGGATCATATGAAGTTGTTTCTTAGAATGTTAATCAGATGCAATCTCTTCTTTATTTGAACGTTCTGTATGTATCCCAAGGCGTTTATACTTATCACTACACATTGCATATTCATAAATAGCCGTGAGTCTTTCCATTTCAAATATAATTATCAACTAGAGGCCTCCAGACAGAAGACAGAATAATTAAAATATACAGAAAATACAAAAGATAAATATGGGAAAATGGTGGCTTTTTCTAAATTCCTACTTAAAGGTAGGACTTTTTTATTCAAGCCGCTCGTTAATGCTTCGTGAAATAACAGAACGGACAAACATTTTACGTATCCGTTTGTTCTTATCTCAGAGCTGAACGGTTTTTTCATTTCTTGTATTAAAATAAAAATAATTATTTACTTTCATTTTTTTCACTCTAAAACATCACAATTTTTTTTAAAAAGCAGAAGAATTCACAAAAGTCGTTTTTAAATTTTCAGTTTTTTTTATGTCCGGTTATTATTGTTCGATAAGGATTTGAAAGTTAACGAGTTTGGACGTTCTGAATATTTCATGAAAAAACGGTTAATTTAAAGGTATCCATCTGCATTGGTGGACGAAATACAAACATTTATGGTAAAATCTAACTTAATTAAGGAATTTCAAATTTGCAAATATTTTGTTCGAATGTTTGCGATATCCTAACATTTTGTTCGTTATTTTAAATAAAATATTTTTGATTTCGTAGGTTTATGTTTCAACAGATTTGCTTCAAAACACATACTAGACTAGACTAACCAGGGTGAGAAGCATTCGGTTTCTTCTATTTAATATGAGTATATAATTCAAAAATCTTAATTTTATGCTTTTCTAAAAGCTATAGTTTAAATTTTACCACTTCCTATTCCACAGACAGTTATATTGAGGTCTCACACTCACTGTACATTTTTCACAGCTGTAAGGAAGTTTGGACCCGGATATGTACATATTTAATCATTTCTCGAATGAGTGGGTGGGGGGGGGGGGGGGGATATACTGATGTTGTAAACCAAATATGGTTAAATACTGCAGTAGAACAACACTCATTAGTATCCATATTAGTTTAACATTTAAACAAAACAAATGCTGGTAGGAGGAGGGGGCGGGGTGGTAACCGAAAATTCTAGATTAAATATTATTGTTGCTTCTAAAGACAATACTTCTGCTCATTTATGATTGGTTAAAAAAAGAATAGAAATCCTTTATTTCATGATCGTTCTCTTGACGGTGTCTGGGAAGAAATAATCATCATTGGAGTAATATTGGAGACCCCCCCCCCCTCCATATTTTCATTTGAGAACCCACGCTTTTCATTGGAGACCCCAATATTTGGGTCTCCAATGAAATGCTAGGGGATCTCAAATTAAACTCTTGTTTTCTCCAACAAAAAGGGGTCTCCAATGAACATCTTGGGTTCTTCAATGAAGCCATGGGGTCTCGAATGAAAGTCAATGGTGAAATAATTGGGGTCTCCAATGAAACATCCACCAGGGTCTCCAATTATGACGATTTCTTCCCAGATTTGAACGAGGTCTAGTAGTAAAAAAAGAGGTTAGAATTGAAGGTGCCGAAGCAGACTGAGGATAGAGGAGGAGGAAGTCGGTAAAAAAGGATAATAAGAAAAAGAATATGTTAAGGATAACGGGAGGGAGGGGGGGCATATTATATAGGTTGCATTGTGTCTGGGAAGGGTAGTAGAACCAGTTATTATGTAATCGTGGTAAATAACTTTACAATATACTTTTATGAAAGGTTTGCATTATGCCTTTATATGGAAGACTCACGATTTTGCAGGTGAATGTCTTAATCCAAGTTACAAAATCGAAACAGGAAGAAATAATGCTTGGCATTTAAAGATTTACTGAGAATTTGTGATGCTCGGCATAGCTAGTAGTTTCCGGCACACTTCCTTTTCATCCTATTATCTTTATGTTTAATACCAGGAAATAATTCTTATGAATAAACTGTAATTTTTTTACTTTGAAGAAAAAGTATTTAAAGAAAACTTTACATGAATGAACTCTACTTGCAACCTTTAAACCTTTAGGAAGAAATCATACACGAGTTACCAAAAAAAAACAAAGACTATTTTTAAAGGGACTTCAGCGTAATTTTCAAGTGTCCATAATTTTAAAGAGCGATCATTACAGGCCAGATTAAGGTTTAAAGGATACCATTGCAAATTGGACATTGCTATCTTTCAATCGAGGGTCACCTGAAATCACGCCCAAAGTCCTTTTAAAGTTCCTTTAAAGTCCCTTTAAAGTCCATTTAAAGTCCCTTTAATGTCACTATAAAGTTCCTTTAAAGTCCCTTTAAAGTCCTTTTAAAGTCTCTTTAAAGTCCCTTTAAAAAATTAAATCATCAAATCAAATTCAGATTTGAATTCAACTCCAGTTTAAATTATTTCCTTATTTATAAAAAATGATCTCGATTAAGCGTTGAATTTAATCCGACAGTACATATCCAAAATATTTAAAAACTATGCACATAAGTAGTTCATGCTTTGGCGGAATATGCATGGTTTATGGATGACCTGAATCAAGAGGGGGCTTATGAGGGGGAGGGAGGCCGGGGAAGGGAGGGAGCGGGTTTAGAGTGGGGGGGGGGTCAGGTGATCGAATCAAAAAAAAATATTTCTAGATGATTTAGAACACATTCCTGATTTAAAATGCGTTCCCGATTGTTCCTGATAAAAAGAATGTGTTCCTGATTTTAAACGTTCTTTTCAGGCAATTTCCGTGCCGTTCCGTTTCGTTCTTTAACTAATCATTCCAATATTTTTAAAACCACGTTCTATGCATTCTGTTCTTTTTTCGGAACGATGGTATTGTTCTTGATAGTTCCGTCCGTTCTCTTGAAAGAACGATCGTTCCCCGGGAACGACACCCAGCTCTATATTAATGTAGTTGCTTGCAGTAAACCATGTCTAGAACCCTTAACCTCAATGAGTTTAATTTGACCTTCACAATGAAGAGGATTATCTCACAACTTAAATAATAATCCTTTTCAGCTAATATTGCTTTTTTTATTGCTTCCTCAAACCCCCCTCCCCACCCCACTATGCCCCCCAAGAGTGGGGTATTATTTTTAGCTACAAGGCTGTTTTATATACTATTGGAAAGCCCTTGAAAAATGTAATCCAATGGTTATATTTGTTATATTTTGACAAAAGATGTCTCAAAAAAAGACAGAAGCTAGTCATCCATATCACACAGCAACTCGGTCAAATATTAAAAAAAAATCCAGATATTGCCATAGTCTAGGTTTATGCTAAATGTTAGCTCCCTGCTTTATCTATTTTGGCATTTACAGCGTGGGCCGTCTTTGTAAAAATATTTTTTTGAATTTAACTATTTTAAACTTTATGTTTTTGTAAATTTTAGAGAATGGAAAATATGCAAGTTTTTTATCCTTGTGATTTAGGTAAATTTCTCAGAAAAAGTGCAGAAAAGCAAATTTTGTTTTCAAGCTAAATGACATTTCTTTCTATTATTGGAAAGCTTTTGAAAAATGCAATCCATTGGCACTATTTATTTTTTCATTTTTTACAGGGTGTCTTAAAAAGTATATACTAGAAAAAACATGTTTTTTGGGATAATTATTCAAAATCATAATTCTAGTCTAACTATTTCACAGTTTTGTGGGTCACACTGTACGATTTTAAGATCCTACTTGAACAGCCGTCGAAATCAAGGAACTATATACAGGAACGCCCAGGTCAGATATACGCATATTATGTACTGTACACTGTGAAAGGAATGTAAACAAACCCAATGCACCCACAGAAGTTGAAGGGAAAGGACTAAGGCTCTGATGTGGTCCAACAAAAACAAGTTAATATATCAAGTTAAAGCGAATACATATTATTTTTGGCTTTCTGGTCAGTATGGAAAGTATCTTTGCAACCTAACGATGTAAACCTTTAATATTTTAAACTTTAACTATGTGATCTAACAAATTTCATACTTTGAACTATCTAAGGTCTACGACATCGGGTTCCGGAGATACAGGTATTACAATATTAGTTTTTGCGACAAAAACTCATTTCCTTTACCAGATTACGGGTTCTGTTGAGAAAATATAATCAACTCCCAAGTCTAGACTATAACACAACCCCTCCTTGTTGTTACTAACTCCATAGCTGAGATTTGTGGTTTTAAAGCTGTGCCTGTGGTTTTAACACAATATCTTTAGGTCAATTGCCTCAGCAGCTATAGGTATAATAAACCAACTAAAGGAACTCAGTGCAACTTCAAAAATAAGTGTTTTTAAAATAAAACATTTTTATACAACCATGACTTACATTTAGGGATGTTAACGTTTTCATTTTTTTTAAAAACGATCGTGTCGATATGAAAACGACGACAAAAAAAAAACAAAAAAACGAAATGATCGTTTTAATAACCTCGCTATTTCGTTAACGATCGTTTACTAAGTCCCTTTGTTAATGATGACCCTTTCTAAACGATCGTTAACGAAGTGAGGAGGAGAGAGGAAACCGCCCTGAAGGGCGTCGGTACTTATCATTGAGCAGTTTTAAAGAAAATATCCCTCACAACTTTTTATCTCCATATAAATCGACATTCGATAAAGTTACATGGATTTTTTTTTCAAAAACGACAGTTTTTATTAAGTTCATTGATTCGCTAACGATCGTTTTCAAAAACCCTTCTTTAACGATTGTTTACATATTTATCAATGAAAAAAAAAATCAAAAAGTTTTTTTTAAAACTTTAGTTTTTTTAAACAATCTATTAAAAACGATTGTTTTTTCTAAAACGATTAACAACCCTACTTACTACATTGCCGTTCAGAAATTTCAGATTGGTGGACGAACAAATTATATCATTCATCATAGAAATAAAAAACAATTGTTTTCTCAAAGCGAACGGGAAAAAACAAAAATCAAATATCAGATCGAAATCACATTTTATTAGTGAGTCGGACCGTTAACGAACGATCTTACTAAACAAACGATTTTATTTAACGATCCATTAGTTTATAAAAAAACGATCTTATAAATAAATGAAAATGAACGATAGCTCTGAAACCGAACGAATTCAAATTATTACTGAAGGGCTGAAAAATAATGAACATAAAATGGTTGTTAAAGATAGGGAATGCACTGTCATCCTAACAGACAGACAAGGGAAATATATGTGAATAGATCTGCGTTAAAATAATAGAGCCCCCCATCCCCTCCTCTTACTGCCCTCTTTGCCTGGCCTGTTCCCCCCACCACTCTTGTATGCCGAGTCCATTAGCGCCTGATCCAATCAGGGTTCAGTCATGTGTTTGTTGTCTATTCTGAACCAATAGAAATAGTATATAGCGGTAACATCTATCTTTCTGTCTATCTCAATATCCAATTAGAGTTATGAATTCTTCAATCGGCGCTATCAGTAAATGGAAATATTTACTTCTACTGAAAGTATGGTAACCACCTCTCAGTGCGAAACTAGAGATAATGTTTAGGCAATAGCCCAGCATTATCCAAATTAGATTGTTTGTAAGCACTAAACAGAATGCTAAACCAGTTCTAAACCGAGTTTATTGTGTATTCCAGAATACTTTTTTTGTACAGTAAAATAATTCTTTTATGGCACACCCTTGGTACTACTCAAGGTACTAATGCAAGGTAAGTTATTTCAGAGGTGTACACATTTTTTGTACTGCAGTTACACTGTCTTTGAGAGGAAAAGTAAACACAAGACGGATGTTACAGCCTATCATGGAATCCATTTTCACAAAAATAATCTATGAAATATTCTGGTCATAGGAAACTATTATGTGAATTTTCAAAATTATAAAAATTATATGCTTTTAACCTCCTCGGATACTAAACGAACACTGATGAATACATAATTGTTTATTAATTCCGCCCAGAGAGAACTGGTTTCAATATGTATGCAGAGTATACGCGACAGCAATTAACTTTCCTTGCATTATAACCTTGATACTACTGATGTAATCATCAGAATATTTTGTATTATACCATGTTATATATATATACAGTGTGCGTTGTGCAATGTGCAACTAACATTGTGTAAAGTGTGCTTTGTTTTTTACTTCTGAATGTTTATCAGAATAAAATCGAAGCTTGCACTGCAGATGGATTTTATAAAAATTGAAAATTGAAACTGAAAAAAAATCTAAATTTAGCGCCTCATCTTTTATTTGTAATTTATAAAGATACAGAATACATATTGTTTATAATTCAGTGTTTGGAAATATTAAAGAATTTGGAAATTACAACAAATTTTCTATTTTTGAACCTATTTTCTTTAACGTAGTTTTGAGAAACTCCATTTAAAACTGTTCTGTTTTTTGCTTATACCATATAAAACATGACTCTATTCTAAAACTAATATCTCACACACAAAAAATGATAATTACCCAGCCTCTATAAAAACTTTAAAAGGTTCAGAAATAAATCTAAAAACGTTCGCAAAACTAGTAAACCCTTAAATAAGGTTTTTGGACAACAGGACTGTGCTGATAATTCCTTTTCCAGAACCAAACCGGCATGGGCTTATGCGCAAACGGTTTGTGCGCAGATGGTTTCCAATTGCCGCGTTTGGTTCTATCATCTCAGAAATCCGCCTGATTTGGCCAGATTGTGGAGGTCTCAAATCTCTTTGCTTGAGAAATACCGGCCAATTTCTTGAAATTATGTTTCATGAATAAGATTCATTTTATATTTAGAACACCAAAGTAAGGCTGGGAACGATAGTTCTTTCTCGGGAACAAGAGAATTTGCCCGGAACGATGCAATCGTTTCAAAAAATTGTCCAATTCTTAAAATGTGTTTTTGAAAATATTGGATCGATCTTGAAAAAAAGGTCCGAAATTGTTAACATTAAAAAACAGAAAATATATGTGATGATATTTTGAAGAAAAAAAATTATCATGAAACAATGAATATTCCTTGTACATGCTGGAGACCTTGTCGAGGCGTCCGTTCTTCATGTTCTCCATGTCGACCAGCATCTTGATCAATCTGATCGAACCAGACAGATCACGAGATTTACTAAATAATTGATCTTCATTAAACTGATCAAACTAAACAGATCACGAGATTTACTAAATAATTGATCTTCATTAAACTGATCAAACCAGACTGATCACGAGATTTACTAAATAGTTGGTCTTGATAAACCTGATCGAACCGGAGAGATCACGAGATAAACTAAACAATTGATCTTGATTAAATTGATCGAACCAAAAAGATCACGAGAATTAATAAATGATTGAACTTGATTAAACTGATTGAACCAGATATATCATGAGATTTACTAAACAAATGATCTTGAAGAACCTGATCCATCACGACAGATCGCGAGATAAACTAAACAATTGATCTTGATTAAACTGATCAAACCTGCAGACAGATCACTAGATAAACTAAACAATTGATCATAATCAACCTGCTCGAGCCAGACAGATCAAAATATAAACTAAACAATTGGATCTAGACAAAACTGATTGAACCAGACAGATCACGAGATAAAGCAAACAATAGATTGTGATCAACTTGATAGAACCAGTCAGATTAAGATCTTGATTAAACCGATCAAAACCCGAATCGTCCAACAAATAAGATTGGACTAATCAATTCTGTATTACCTGACCCTTGGCCTAAATCGTCCTCCAAATAGGATTGGACCATATAAACTCTGGATTACCTGAGGACATGTGGCCCAAATCGTCCTCCAAATAGAATTGGACCATATAAATTCTGTATTAAATGTTATGTAGCCTAAATCGTCCTCCAAATAGGATTGGACCATATAAATTCGATATTACCTGACATGTGACCCAAATCGTCCTCCAAATAGGATTCATTCTGTATTACCTGACCCATGGCCCAAATTGTTCTCTAAATAGGATTGGACCATATAAATTCTGGATTACCTGACCCTTGGCCTAAGTCGTCCTCCAAATAGGATTGGACCATATTAATTCGATATTACCTGACATGTGGCCCAAATCGTCCTCCAAATAGGATTGGACCATGTCTGAATTACCTGACATGTGGCCCAAATCGTCCTCCGAATAGAATTGGACCATACAAATCCTGCATTCTGAACAGTAAAAAGTTTTCAATGGTTTGTATAGTTATAAAAAACGAATGTCACAAACAAACAAAATAATTTTTGTCTCAAACTCTAATTTTTCAATCCCTATATCTTTGCAATCTATGATATTTCTACCTATAAATTCTGTTAGACCTTATAATCTAAGTTTGAAATATCAAAGGTTTGCAACATCAAGCTGCAATGGATTAGAAAATTTGAGTTTGTGTCAAAAACTCAATTCCTTTGCATGAGAAGCTTTTTTAATCCAGTATAAACCCTTTTAACCTTTTATGATCAATAATCTGGAAACATATCGTCATTGTTTTTGGCTTGAAAAGTTTATCAATTTTTTAAAGAAATATCTTGAATATCTCATTATCTTGATCAGACAAAGCATTTAAGGCTCTCCAAACTTTTTCATTTACCAAACTGACATAATTTACCAAACTGACATAATTTATCAAACTGATATAATTTACCAAACTGACATAATTTACCAAACTGACATAATTTACCAAACTGACATAATTTACCAAACTGACATAATTTACAAAACTGACTAAATTTACCAAACTGACATAATTTACCAAACTGACATAATTTACCAAACTGACATAATTTAGCAATTTTTGATGCTTCTTAAAACCTGATTTTCGTTACATCCGGCGATTTGTCGAGATTTAGATCCTCCCGATCCTCCTGATCCCACTCGCTAGATACCGGGGGCTGGATCAAGTGACCGATCTATGGAAAAAGATCGTTCAATTTCGACATATTCATCAATAAATTTAACACTCTCCTCAAACTATTATACATAGTAATCTGTATCAGGTTAAACTGATGTAAATTACAAGCAAAAATATTTTCAATCATATTTCCTCTTTTTTAATATTTATTGAGAAGAATTTTTTTTTTAATTTATAACATACTAACTGAAAGGCCCGGCGTTGCCCGTGGAAAAAATGAAAAAAAATCGATTTTTTAGCCTATAACACTCCCCGGCTACCAATGAGTGTCCACAAAAAATTTCAGCCCAATTGGTCCAGCCGTTTGGCCGGCTATACGCAACATATATATATATATAGAAATAGTGTTTGCTGCAATTGAAATAAAATCATACTTAATGCAAAACCTATAAAACATTTTATAACATTTTTAATTGTAAAGCTATTAACAATAATAACAAGACACAATTTAAAGGGACAGACCGGTTATGTAAGGTTGTTAAACTGAGTATGCAGTGTTGTGGAAAAATTCTTTATGATGTTTGAGTTTGAGTGCATAGTCGACGTTCAAAATCATGGGTACGTTTTCATAATTGTTTTTTTAATTATTAAATAACGACGACAAAAAATAAAGAAAAAATTATTAGAGATGGTTAGGAACTTATTTCACAAAAGAAATTTGTTATTAAATCAATGCTAGAATCAATTATAGTTTGATTTCATCATTATATTGAATTTCTTATTTACTATGAATTTATTCGCAGATTTCAAAAAATTCTTCAATTGTCGTCTTTTCAATAAAAAATCCAGAAAATCTGCAGAAAATCTTTGTGATTAATTGAGAGATTATAGATACTAATAATTGAATAAGATTACTTTTTTTCGATGATATGATTAATTTTTATTTTCTCAATCTTTTCCTAAACAATAAATTAGTTTACTATTGAATTTTGTTTACATTTTTTGTCGTCATTATTTTATAACTAAAAAAACAATTCTGAAAACGTAAAAGTACGATTTTGAACGTCGACTTTGCGCTCAAAATCATGATTTACAGATCTTTAAAAAGTTGTATGTCTCAAATGAATCCTAGAAAGAATTTCTCCACAACACTCCATACTCATTTCAACTACCATACATAGCAGGTATGTCCCTTCAAAAAAAAAATCTTATTGAAACGATATTTCTACTCTCCTTAAGCTTCAAGAGTTGCATGTTCAATTAACAACGGTTTCCTTTAAACCTGATTAAGAATAATTTAAAAATCCAAATTTGAATGAGATCGATTCTGAAATATCGAAAATATATAAATATATATTATTACCGTCCCACCAATCAGAACGAAGAGAAGGAAACCAGCAGCTCGCATTTTTATTTTTAATGATCAAATATTGTTTATTCTCAACCTTATATACGAACCCTCCTCCCTCTCTTAATACTCTTAATCCTTCAGAGTGCTTTCCTTTTTTAACCCTAAACAGACCGGGGGCGGACTCCCCCCCCCCTAGTTTTTTTCTCCTAGCACTCTCAGATTACGGATTTTTTGCTAACTTTTTTGCTATTCAAATAGTATTGCACGGTCGAAAGGCCTGTTTTTTAAATAGTCCACAAGCTAAGTTAATTTTCGAATAGCTTATAAAATACTTTTAACCCTATTCCTGCTGGGGGGGGGGGGGTCAATTTAACCCCCCCCTGTAGTTTGTTCTACATAACTCAAAAAGTATTGGTCTGAGGCTGTTGAAATTTTCTGATTTTTCTTACATACCCAAAGCCCTCCCTTTAGGCCTAAAACCGGGCTTTAATACTAACTGCCTGAGTCCTTAGGCACACTGCCTGAATGACTGCTTTTGCATGGAACAAACTAAATCTTTGTTTTGACCCACTTTCACTTGTCAGATTTTGATAAAATTTAGCTTTTTGGAAAGCCTTTGACATAAGGAAACGGATTGCATAAGTTTTGCGAAAAAAAAATTGCAAATTTTTTGCAAAAAACCTGTCAAAGGAAATTTGCACATTTTTAGTTTTTCTTGATTAAAAATCAGGTTATTTAAAATTTTGCAAAAATTTTTGCATATTTGAAATGGCATGGTCAAGGGCTTTTCAAAAATGTATAATTTTTCATTTTTTGGACAAATTTTTTTTTGCAAACATTTTTACTATAAAACTGGATTTTGCGATAAAAAATTCAATTTTCGCAAATTTGCAAATTTTTTTGCAGATTCTAAAAGTAGAGCACAAGAGCTTTCTAATGATGTATCATTTGTCATATTTGGACATAAAACATGGGATTTAGAGGGGGGGGGGTCAAATTGACCCCCCCCCAGCGTATCCTGGTTTTCAAGTACCCCAGCGGGGATAGGGTTAAAAAGATATTTTAGCGATCTTTTTTGCCATTTTCTTTAAACCCTCCCCATAATAATTGATACCTATTTAATACATAATAATTGGATTTCTTTGATTTTACTTCTGACGATGTTGATAGATCCTGGACTCCGTTATTTCAATCTTAATTCCTTTTTTTTAAACAGCAATTCAAAGTAGAAAAAAATGTTTAACCCTCTCCCCATTGTTTTTTTTGCGATAACTAGGAAGCTCAAATTTTCTGGCTTTGCTAACTAACAGATGCCCCATCACTTTCGGCTAACAGCTGAGCTTTTATCCTCAGGCATACTACTTAGATGCCTTATTTTACCAATACCAGACTGCACAGATTTTTACACAGACGCCTTAAAAGGTAATTTGTACATTTTCAGTTTTTCTTGAATACACATTTAGTTTTAAAATTTTTGCAAATGTTTTTGCATATTTAAATTCGCTGGGTTAAGGGCTTTCCAAAAATGTATAAATTTATGCAATTTGCGCAACAAAAATTGTGCATTTTTTGCTTAATAACTTTATTCCGCAATAAACGTTAGGATTTTTGCAAACCTTCGACTTTCTTTTGCAGATTATTATAGTAAAGGCCGAGTGCTTTCCAAAAACGTATCAAATGTTAAGGATTTGTATCACAATAAGAAAATGGAGGGGGGGGGGATCAATTTGACCCCCCCCCCTAGACAGCCAGTCAGTAAACCAGAAGTCAGGTTAAATAGGGTTAATCTTTTTGCAACTAAATACACTTTTTCTTATATAGCAGAATCAAAACGATCACAAAATCGAATTGGTAATACATCATGAATTCTACCTTTTCCATAAAGGGATTGTTCTCGAAAAATGAATGGGGCTATAGGCTTACAGCGAAAAATGAGCGCTTTTGATTGCTACTAATCTTACTTCTATACTATATTGTTAAAAACGACTCGATCCATACAAATTCGGAAAGCTGCAACATTCAACTTGGATCGTAAAATAATCAATTTAATTCCAAACAAATTATTTAAATATTACAAACAATATAGTCGTCGATTATTTGTCGACGCATTTGTATATAGTTTCCTTAAGTCGAAATTAAACTTTAAAACAGATATTTAATTAAAGAAAAAACAGGTTGAAATTTTTATGCAATTAAATACATTTTTTCTTACACAGCTTGGACGTAGAATGCAAATTAAAGGATCACAAAATCGGATTAATTGCATTAATTAATTAATTAATTGCATGGCAATATATCATAAAATACTAACAATACTAACAATACTAACAATACTAACAATCCACCACTTATTTAAATATAGTGTAAACAATAAATATGTAACTTTACTTATACTTTCCTTTCCTTTTCCTTTTAGTTCTAGTTTTATATTTTTTTTAGAATTGGGGGGAAATATTCCCACAACCTCTACTTTTAGAGGTTTTTAAATATTTTCTCCTGAAACACTTTATTTTGTATGTTTTTGTTATATTTCATAAGTAAATAATTTTTTACTTTACTTTACTTTAAATTTTATTTTCCTAGATTAAATTGACCAGCTAGGGATGTGCACCGGTAGTCCTGTTTAAAACAATCCAAAAAAAGAACATTGTTTTTTGTTTTGTTTTAAATTTCTAAAAAAACTAATGAAATTACGTTTTCAGAGAAAAAAATGGTTAAAACCTAGAGTGCTATTGTTAAGCTTTCAAAAACAAGACAATAACCTAAAATTTAGAAATAAAAGAGTTTATTTTATTCTAAAAGAGGTTTATTAATCGTATCGTTATTACTTTATTATGAAAAGTTGAAAAGTTATTAAAGTGGTTTTCTAAAACAGTGAGGTTGACCCTTCCTACCTCCCTACCCTTCCTCCCTAACTCCCTACCCTCCCTCCCTACCTCCCTAGTCCCTGCAGCATAGTTTCAAATATTTTTTATAGCTCCAGCTATTTATATTGTGAAACTTGCGTTGGAAAATAGAAGAAAAAAAAATTAAAAAAGAAATTCAAATACAACAGGAATAAAAAGACAATAAAAGTAAAAGTACAACAGAAATAAAAATACAATGAAAACAGAAATTCAAACAAAGCAGAAATTCAATGAAAACTGATATTCATTGAAAACAGAAATTCATTAAAACAGAAATTCAATGAAAACAGAAATTCAATGAAAACAGAAATTCAATGAAAAAAGAAATTCAATGAAAACAGAAATTCATTAAAAATAGAAATTCATTGAAAACAGAAATTCAATAAAAACAGAAATTCAATGAAAACAGAAATTCAAGGAAAACAGAAATTCAATAAAAAAAGAAATTCAATGAAAACAGAAATTCAATGAAAAAAGAAATACAATGAAAACAGAAATTCAATGAAAACGGAAATTCAAAGAAAGCAGAAGTTCAATGAAAACTGATATTCATTGAAAACAGAAATTCAAGGGAAGCAAAAGTTCAATGAAAAAAGAAATTCATTGAAAACAGAAATTCAATGAAAACAAAAATTCATTGAAAACAGAAATTCATTGAAAACAGAAATTCATTGAAAACAGAAATTCATTGAAAACAGAAATTCATTGAAAACAGAAATTCAATGAAAATGGAAATTTAATGAAAACAGAAATTCAATGAAAACAGAAATTCAATGAAAACACAAATAAAAATGCAACGAAAAAAAATAAAATGCAATGATATTATAAAACTAAATAAAAAAGTCTACCGTGGCATTCCAATAATAATGCAGAAGAAATTAATAAATGGAAAATGTTTAACAAAAACTAAAATACAACAGAAGTAAGTGGTCAATTAATGTTAAGAATGAGAAAGCCTGGGGTTTAATCAAGAGTAAAATTGAGATAATATCTTAAAAATGTCCTAAACTTTTACATTAAATATTTTCTATGTATTCATAAGGTTAAATATCTACAGAACAATTTTCAAGAGAACTATTTCTTGATTACTCCAGTATGGGAGACAGTACTTCATTTAAATAAGAAATATTTGTCTGATGTACAATTACCGCGTATACAATAACCTATTCTGAATATTTCTTATACAAATGGAGTACCGTTTGCAAAGCATGTATAATCACATGGTAGGGCGGGCCGCGTCAGTTGTGTCTCCCTTCTAATCCATACTCCTTGGATTACTCTCAAATTAGTCTGCATTACGTATACAGGGTTACCCAGAAAGATTAAGTCTTCAATTACGACATAAAAGTAAATTAAACCTAAAGTCTAACCGCGTCAACCTTGTTGCACCGGCTAGTCCTATTGAGTGTCTGCTTTATTCAATATTTATTTGATATTTCACCCGTTCACGCACCCCTGACCCTTAAGTAAAAGTAAATTCAACCTAAAGTCTGACCGCGTCAACCTTGTTGCACTGGCTAGTCCTATTGAGTGTCTGCTTTATTTAACCAATGTCCAGGCGATATAGTACAAACAAGGACCAGAAAAGGTTGACCCGGCTCGGAAATTCAAATGCTCTACGGCTGCCCGTGCGTTATATTTTGCATTTTAATGGTAAATTTTAAGTAAATGTTAGGCTGCATTTAAGTTTATTGTAAGATACAAGACTGAACAAATTCCATACAATAGTCTCTTAAGTCTTATCCAAATGATATCTATCTATCTATCAATCTATCCTTCTATCTATCAATCTATTTATCCTCCTCCTCCACCCCCCCCCCCCTACCCTAGATTTGACCACCACCATTCATCAAATTCTATCTTATATTTAGTTAATTAATCTTTGGTCGAGTTAAAGCAAGGTATCACATTTGAAATCTTTTTATTTAAATATTATTACTTTTATCTTTTAATTCTTTTAAATTTTGAACATCTATTATTCAAGTTTGTTATTTTGTATGTTGTTTAGAATATGCCAGCTTGAAGTAGGTTAAATAAACCGAAAATTTGGCAAAAAGAGTTTTAGTTTCACGGATCTGAGAGTGTTAGATTTAGAAGAATTGTATCTATCCATCTATCTATCATTATATCTATCTATCTATATATCTATCTATATATCATTATATCTATTTATCTATCTATCTACCTATCTATAAATCTAATGAATGCATGCCTATAGAATGAGTTGAACCCAAGGTTATGATACAAAGAACACATATTTTCTTAACTCTAAACTCCTGAATGATATATTCATCCAAAAGTTCACCAAACATTATTTTTCTTAATTTTAAAATGAAGAACATTTAGTTCTAAATTATTAACAGATTTTTGAATATCACATAAATTGTTCCATCCATATAGTTTGACTTTTTCAAAATTGTTTAACAAAAAACTTTGTAACTATGCTTTTGATCTACGTTTAGAAGTAATAAAGTGATTGCTGCTTATTTATAAATATTTTGCATTTATTATTGTTGAAACAGGATTTTGAAAATATTTTATTTATCAAAGAAGCTTTTAAACAATTTTTTGCTCTTGCACCAGAACAAGATTGGATTATATCTGCTAAACAAACACATATCCATCTATCTATCTTTCTATCTATCTATCATCCACCATATCAACCTTTCAACCCTCATAATCACAGCATGTTCATATTGTCATAAGGAGGAGGTGATTTTTGTAGATTTGATTTTTGAAATTTTTCAATTTAAAAAATATGTTTTTGGTTTTTAAAAGATATTTAGAAATGTTTAAAAAAATATGGAAATAAAAATCACTCCCCCCCAGGTCTAAGCAACAATGTGCGCCCAGAAACATTGGGATGCGCCCCGGCGCCTCTTTAAGCGCCATCTCTGACTAGGCGCTATCCCGAGGCGCCGTGCCAAACTCATCTTCAGTTTCTTACCGTAGTTCCCATCAGTTAAGTCTCAACTCTCAGAGAGAGCGGACGTTATATGAAAACGCTGAAAAGTGCTGAAAAATCAATATTTTGATTTGTACACTTCATTAATATGTGGATTACTTTATACTTGTACTTTATGTATGTCTGTTTGTTTTATTGTTTCCAAAACTTAAAAATAGCGGAACCTATCGCGCTCAAACTTTTTGTGGTACCTCAAATGACCCTTAAAAGCCCTAAGTACATCAAAGTAATCTAAAATTCCAAGAAACTTTTATTTTTGCAATGTACAATGTACAAAACGGTCCAATTGAACATTGTAAAAGTAGCCAATGATGTTCTAGGTGAACAATATAGGTATGAGTCTGTAGACGTACTTTGTAATGACTCACAATTTCAAGCATTATGACAGCATTACATGCGCTTTGTATAATGGTATCCTTTACCCCATAATCGGATTAATAATGAGGAAGAAGTCGTATTTTTTGGTCTTTTAAAATATATAAATTCTCTTAATTCTTTTTCTCAGGTTGAAAAAATCCACAAGTCTCTTTTTATAATGACTAATTTGCAACTAATCCGTTTTCTGATAGAAATAAAACAGATTTGTATCCTGTTTAAACCAGTGCGATTAGACATGTAACACCTCACAATATTTAAAATCGTTATCTGCATAATAATGTACTCAAATATTAGGTCTTTTAGATTTTTCAAATTGTAAAAAAATCTGATTATTTTATGTTTATTCTTGACCAAATATTGGTTAATTCACATTGAGAACTAAATCTAATGTCTACATCCAAGAAAAATATGCATATAAAGAAATATGCAAAAAGCCCATTTAAGTTTCTCCCATGGTCAGATTTAGAGATCCATATATAAATTATCTTACAATCATGATAAACAGATTTGGTAATTCCTTTATTAAATGCTCCTGTTGGGTTTTTACTATTTTCTATAAAATTGACCCATAATTGTTAAGATTATGGCCTTTCAGGCTAAAAATAGGAAAAATTATTTTCATCTTTGCCTCTCATTCAAAAAACCCATAAAGATCAAAATGGTGAATCGTGGGAGAAGCTGAAATGTGTTTTTTTGAACATATTTCTATTTGCGAATAAAGCTAAATAACCTACAAACCAAGCCAATTTTTGCTTATGTATTTCTTTTTCTTGAATGTGTATATTGTCTTTTTCTTATTTTAAAATTGCTTAATTCTGACAGTTTCCGCTACTGTTTATTTTTTACTTTTTTTACCACACTTGAAAAAAATCAAATTTAAAGAGAAAATTATAGATATCTCATGAACGCGCGGTTGATCAGACAAAACTGTTATGGGTACCGATAAGAATCAGATATGCCACTTTAAACAAAATCTTTAAAAAAATATTGTTTTGAAGGTCTTTCAAGTGTTATTTTAAAACAGTGTATTGCTGAATTATTTTTATAATTCGAATTGAAATGACATGGTCATTAAATAATCAATTAAAATTAAAATTAAGTTTTTAAAATGCCGATTTTATAATGTTTATTTATGTTTCCCAATGTTTTACGATAATTAGAAATGTAAATTGACCAAATACTGCCTTCTTTTATTGCTATCATTATCATTATTATTATTATTAATTTCATGATAATGATAATTTTTAACTTCTTTTGATGATCATCGCGTTGCAAGTTGCCACTTTCTGTTTTTGATGTATTCCTTCTCTTAAATTCACACGGTCTTTATAGCCTCCCTTTTTACGAGGTACTTCTAAATAATTTATCTTATTACGACTTGGTGACCTCGAATCCTCTGTGTACGACTTGGCGACCTCGAATCCTCTGTGTACGACTTGGTGACCTCGAATCCTCTGTGTACGACTTGGTGACCTCGAATCCTCTGTGTACTACTTGGTGACCTCGAATCCTCTGTCTACGACTTGGTGACCTCCAATCCTCTGTCTACGACTTGGTGACCTCGAATCTCATCCAGTTTTGATTTTAAGCCCTAGTACAATTAGTGGAAATCTATTTTGTTCTCCTCGACCGAAATCAATCTAACGTAAATATGGCATAAATTTTACACGGTTAACCACAAAGGATGAGACTTCAGAGACGACTGTACGGAATTAATACTGTCTGTTTCCTTATATTAACGATTACCTGCAAATGCAATCTTGATCCAAATCATTGTATAAGCCATGAGATTACTATATCTAAGGCCGAATACTTAATTTAGCCTTGGGCTCGTCATAATTTAAGAGTTTCCGGTCGTCTTTACACTCTCATCCTTTGTGGGTAACCCTGAACTTTGATGATTCACAACAGCAAATTTGAATGTTTTTTTTGCAAGAGTAAACTTTTTTGTTTTCTTAGAGAACTTCTTTATTTCAACCATTTTCTTACTCGAATCTTTTTTCTATAAGAAATCCTTAAAACTAATGATATCTTCTTTTTATTTTTTTTAAAGGTTTATTAACAAAACGATGTGCGTGTACAAGATGTAATTATTGTTCAGTGATTACAGGGACTGTAAGCGTAATTTCAAATGACCCTCCATGCAAACATGGCAATGCTTGATTTACAACGGTACCCTTGATACCTCAATTAACCCGAAACAGACTGGGGGCGTTTGGTGCCCCCCCCCCTGCAGTTTTTTGTCCTAGCACTCTCATTTTTGACACTATCACCGTGAGATTTTGTGACTTTTAATGAATAGTATATTTGAAATATTTTTTTTTATTTATAGGGTAGGGTACAGGGTGGAAAAATAGTCCGGTCGGTGAGAACAAAAAAATCTAAAATATCTCATAACTTTGATTGCTGCAGATCTAAAAACTATATTTTTGGAAAGCCCTTAAAAAATGAATGTAGATACATGTGTCACACATGGATCTTTGTTGAAAACAAAAAAAAATGTCTTCATTTTTTACCCTTTTTTAAGCAATTTTTCCACCATTCCTAACAGGCTAGCACCCTAACTATTAAAGTAATCGGTCTAACTTTTTTTTTACTTGAGCTGGCCATGAAAAATTGGGCTTTGAACATGCATTTCAACCCTATGCCTATTCTCTAAGGCCTTTTTCTAGGGGGGGGGGCGCCTTACGCCTCACCTAGAGAATTCATAGATTTAGACCCCCCAGCCTTTATAGGGTTAATCAGTTTAAAAAACAAAAGCTTTCAAGGGTGCTGTAGTAAATCTGGTGTAACCATGTTTGCATGAAGAGTCTCTTCAAATTACGTATACAGTTTCTTTTAACCTAAACATCTCTCAGCTGACTAATTGAAGAATATATTTGGTTTGGACTTTATCTTGACTTCATGCCGTGAACAATATTCAGACATTTCCATTCTTCGTGTTCATCTACCCGAGATATCTATCCGTCTATCAATCTATCTATCTATCTATTAATGTATTTCTATCTATTTTATTATCTATCTTAAAGATGGCACTTAATAAAATTTAATCTTTATATTTTCTGAGTAAAAAAAAAAAATTGCGACATTACAAAATTAGAAGTAAAAACCGCATGCCTGGCATTTTCAAATGTGGTCTGCGTTTGAAAACTTTTATTTGATGAGAGTTTTATGAGCCACAATTTTACCATTTTATTATCTTTTTCTAGATCCTTTTTTAAAGTATAGGAATAGGCAATTCTGTAATTTAAATGATTGTTGATTATATACAAGTTAAAGAAATCCAGAATATATATATCTCAGAAGTAAATTTCAATATTTTGAAAAATAAACAGATTAAGAAGGTCACATTTATGCGATATTATACTGCTACTACTTTGTGACTTCGTAGCTAATATCTAGTTTTGATTTTAAGTACAAGTAAATTTGACGTGTTTATCTCGATGTGTAAACTCTTTAATCTCAGAAGTAAATAAAATTGAGTCTTCTCAAATTTTCTAACAACTAGACTTTTGCAACTTGAGGGTGTAAACCTTTAATATTTTAAAACTTAGATAATTTGAAATATATACCGGTGTATTGCATTGAGTTGCAAAGATATAGGAATTAGAAAATCAAAGTTTGTGGCAAAGACTCAATTCGATATTTTGTAAAATAATTTGTATGAAATATATTTCAGAAGCTTTGAATCCTGCTTGGAATAATGTTTAAGAAAGAAGATATGTCCCACCTGTTTTTCGGTAAGATTGAGAAATAAAAATAAAATTTAAAAAAATAAAAATAAAATAAATGAATAAAATAACAAGTTGAAACTAAGAATCAATGTTTTAGAGTCAATGGCACTAAAATATTAGCCATAACGAATTATATTTGATGAATTTAATCTCCCCCCCCCTTTCCCCCATCTAGCAATACTGAGGTGTGCATTATATAGTACATGCACTAAATGCTCATCTATAATTGATATGTACATGTACATATCAAAATATGTCTTAAATCAGGAACTATTTATCATAAAATATAATAGCTGTACATGTACATATCAAAATATGTCTTTATTCATGAACTATTTAACGTACAATATAATAGTATAAAAAGTATAATATAATGAATTACCTGCAGGAAGAAAGGCGCGAAGCGCTTCAAATCCTAGTATTGCACAAAACTAAGAGAAAATACTATAGTTTGTCTTCCTGTCTAAATTCAGCAATAGTAGTTTTTTCTCTCTTTAAGCAAATTTGAGTTCAAAGGTTGCGTCAAATTGGTTAAGTGCGTATTATTAACACCAACTGGATTACGCAATACACATTCTTGTGCTTTATTTTACTGAATATTTACCAGCAACACTCACTAATTAGTGTACGCTAAAAATCTGCACATTTTCAAACATACTAATTTTTATTATTAAAAAAACAGACGCTTGTTTAATAATCATTTTCATTACCCGCTTGTTACGAATTTTTACAACAAATGTTGTATACGCTATAAACAGTTTTACTATTTAAAAAAAGAGTTTTGTTTGTTAAGTTTCTTAATATNGAATAAGGCGAATGCACTATGCCCTGGAGTATTGAGTTGAAAATAAATTCTATAATCATTTTATAACAGAAATCGTAAAACATTTTTTAGAGTTTTGATAAATGCGAGTAGTTTTGCCTGCGGGTTGGATCCTTTTGGTAAACCGCAAAACCACCGGTCTCTATTTAATTTCTGAAACTGAATCTGCAAAAATACAAACAAACAAATATGATACGTTAAGCGAAGCTTAACAAGTTTTTAAAGAAAACCATGATATTTAGATTTTAAATAAATATCTTTAAAAATAATGCCGATTTGAGGGACTTTAGACGTACTCTTATTTCCAGAGTAGCACGTTAGATTCACAGTATGCAGTATTATACCCTTTAAAGCAAGAGTATTTCGTCACACTTTTCAAGTTAGACAAATTATGATTTTAATTATTTCCACGTTTTTGATTGAAATGGTTTGAAAGGTACAGCACGGGCAGCCGTATAGGACATTTGAATTTCTGAGCCGGGTCAACCTTTCCGGCCCTAGTTTGTACTTTACCTAGCTCTACGGACAGGACTAGCCGGTGCAACGGGCTTTTGCAGTCAGACTTTATGCTTCATATAGGTTGAATTTACTTTTACTAAAGGGGTAGAGGTGCCTGGCAGTTGCAGATCGGACATGGCCTCTTAAAAAGGGGGGATTCTTGAAATTACAAGGACTGCGCGCCCCTGTAAGGGTCGTGCACAACTTATTGTCCTGGTGAGCGCGTTTAAGATATTATCCATGTATCATACGCGCGTATCATTTGAGATGGGTGTTTGCTGTGCAGAGAATTAATTTAATGAAAATCGTTTATTACTCGTTAAAAAGCATATTTTTATTTAATAATTCTACTTTCGAACAATTGTCATATTTTTAAAATGTATAAAATAATTTGTCAATTTTTATTAATCTAAGACCAGCTTTATCATTTCAATACTTTTTAAAAAAACTTATCTCCAAAAGATGTTTTGACGGAAAAGCTAAAACATAATCTTAACCCTTTACAGTTATTAAATGTTTCTTTTTAATCTCCTCTTAAAGGGAGTGTTCGCAAAAAATTAAATGTGATATAGGCTTAGGGCGAAAAATTATCGATGGTGATTGCCAATAATCTTACTTCTATCTGTTGCGTCTATAAGGAGATATTTGTTATAAACGACTCATACCGAAGAACCTAGCGTCCATATAAATTCAGAAAGTTGCAATATTCGACTCGGATCGTAAAAAATCAATTTAATTCCAAGTCATTCAGATCTTGACAAATCATTCAGATTTTACAACCTATAATCATTGATAATTTGTCGACGCATTCGCACGTATAAAGTTAATATTATATGGGTTGTAATATCTGAATAATTTGTTTGGAATTAAATTGATTTTTTAAAGATACGAATCGTATGTTGCATCCTTCTGAATTTCAATGGACGCTATACGCTATTTGTTATGAGTCGTTTTTAACATTAACAAATTTTTCCTTAAATAGACCCAACAGACAGAAGTAAGATTAGTAGCGATATAATTTTTCACTGTAAACCTATGCCCTTTTTCATTTTTCGCAAACACTCACTTTAAATCCTTGAAGCTGTAAAATTAAATTTATTTTCAAAACAGAAAAAATAAACATTTTTTTTATAGTTTTAGAAAATGATATATTTAAGGAAAGGGGGGAGTGGGAGGGAGTTGAAAGATTCAGAATGTATAAAAAATAATTATATTTTAACTATCTGAATTGTTTTAATTGTCTATCAGAGATACTGAAATGAAAGAGTAAAATATCTTATATGTCTATGGGGGGGTCTTTTAATCTATCTATCTAATATTTCAAGACCTTGAAAAATAATTATTCGATTCTTTTATCATCACTACTTCACGACATGCATTGGTTTAACCTATACAGTATGTATAATATATATACATACATACAAGGTGTATATAAAAAGCTTAAAGTATAAAAAATCCATACAGGGTGCAATTAAAAAATCTATGAAAAGCCAGAGCCTGAATTTTTAGCCGATTATCGTGTTTGAACATTAAAGTTCATCTACAGTCGTCATTTTATAAACCAAGACAATGAAAACTGAAAAAGAAACTCGTCTTCATTATATTAATATAAATGTAGACCACTGTACCATCAGTTTTGGAACCAAAATGATGAAATTAAAAACCTTGTTTTAAATTCATAACAAAGCAATCCTCGCAATCTAACGCATCAAAGTTTTTTTTTTTTTTAATAATTGACACAAAATCCTCAACATAAACCAATTTTTGTTTTATGTCCATCTGTTCAAAATGTCCAATCTTTATCTTGCGCCTTCAATTAAGAGGTTTTTAATTGTAAAAAATGAACTTTAAAAAAATATTTTGAAAATTCGCACCGATAAAATTTGATAAAAGGTACCATAAGATTGTCAATTTTGAGCAAGCTTAATAATGCATAAAAATATTTTCAAAACATTTACAATGTTGCCCCCCTTAAAGAAATCCAGAATATATATATCTCAGAAGTAAATTTCAATATTTTGAAAAATAAACAGATTAAGAAGGTCACATTTATGCGATATTATACTGCTACTACTTTGTGACTTCGTAGNTCATTAGACATTAGAGCAGCTCATAATTCCCTTCAATTAACGGAACAAACTAGCGAATATCTTAATACTATCACGCCTGACTGGTCAACAATTAAGTTTTTAAGATCCCCATTTTATTACTATGATTATTATTATTATTATTATTATTATTGTTATTGTTTAGGCCTAGTTCTGACCTGTTCCCTAGTGTCTGCTGTCGAAAAAGAAGGAGATGATCCGTTACAGTGGCTTAGGTTAGCATAGATAATGATAGATAGATAAATAGAATAATTTACTATAGATAGATAGATAGAATAATGTAGCATAGATATATAGATACAGGGTTACCCATAATGTATAAAACTCCAAAGCAAATGTTTATGCTGTTCATTTTCTAAAACTTTTTTTTCTAAATCAATGAGAAATTTTTTTTCGAGTTAGACAATTTTATTTAGCATTTGGTTCGTCAGATTTAAGAGTTTCAGGTTGTCTTTACAGTCTCCAAATTTGTAGATAACCCTGTAGATAGATAGATAGATAAAGAATTAGATAGATAGAACCTGGAACGCAGTTACTTCTACTTTATAAATATATATATATATATC
>NW_019397076.1:0-151679 GCF_000591075.1 Eurytemora carolleeae
AGTCTAATAAAGAACACACTTATCTCTATCTCTAGCCAAAACTCAAGGCTCTCTATTCTCAGCCAAACTCTAGGCTCGATATACGTCCGTGTAAATCAAAGAATACTATTGAACTAATTTTATTTATATACAGGTGGATAAACTGACCGGGCTATCCCGGCAGGGTCAACTAACAGATAATTAAGATATTTACAGATAACATAGATAGCATTATACTTGATACAGAATCCATTACAGATCTCATCTGAAGTTCCGTTCCTGAGATTGGCTGCTTCTCAGGACTCAGATTGTCCGTCACATAGATATACTGCTTCTACAGTTTCCAGATCTAGAGGTTGGGTTTCCCAGTATATCTTCTAGTATCCTGGGTTTTAAATCCATTTAGCCCCTCTGCAGGATCGGGTTTCCTGTCCAGATTTTTTTGAACTTATGACTAGGAGCCCCATTCTAAAGATCCGTTCCTGATTGTCAGTTACAACACCTTGGGGAGTTGGGAGAATTTCTTCATCCTCTCCTCAACCTCAGGAGGGCTGATCCACAATTGCCTTGTCATTACTCTATTCCCTGTCTTCTAGATTCTCTAGATGTAGAATCCCAGTCAAGCAGCTTTGCATGAGCCTAACACGCTCTGCACAAGCAGTGTAAGTAGCATGTAAATAGTCCCTACATTCCATTCAGGAACCCCAGTCCATGGTTTTCTACACTAGGCTTATTCCATGGTAATTCATACTTTCCATCTGTAAACTCAAGTTCTCCTTTTCTATCTGTAAACTTTAGTTCTCCTATTTTCTATTCTATCTGTAAATTTAATTCTTTTACTTTCTATCTGTAATTTCACCGGTAAATTAGTATAAATAATAAGATGAGAAAACTTTTTAACGGTTATTTTAGGTCATTTATTCAATTCTATTTTCACTGTACGTGTCTTTCGTAATTGATGCTTTTTATTTCATGTCATAAATTTCCTTAGGGGGGGCCGCCCCCCCCCCACCACCAGGAGCTCACCCAGCTGTCTGCAATCCATCTCTCTTCAATCCAAGGTTCGACTTTAATCCATCCCTCTTTTATCTATATTCAATCTACTCTCTTCAATCCATGGTCTCTTCAATTCATACCTTTTTAATCCAATATCTCTCTTCAATCCAATCCAAGGTTCTTCAATCAATGCCATCGATCTTCATTTCATCTCTTCAATCCATCTCTCTTTAATCCACAACACTGTTCAGTGTTCAATCCAGCTCTTTTTAATCCACAACACTGTTCAATCCATCTCTCTTTAGTCCACAACACTGTTCAATCCATCTTTATTTAATCCACAACACTGTTCAATCCATCTCTCTTTAATCCACGACACTGTTCAATCCATCTCTCTATTTAATCCACAACACTCTTCGATCCATCTCTCTTTAATCCACAACACTGTACAATCCATCTCTCTAATCCACAACACTGTTCAATCCATCTCTCTAATCCACGACCACGACACTGTTCAATCCATCTCTCTCAATTAATCCACAACACTGTTCAATCCATCTCTCTTTAATCCACAACACTGTTTAATCCATCTCTCTAATCCACAACACTGTTCAATCCATCTCTCTAATCCACAACACTGTTCAATCCATCTCTCTGCATTTACGTTCCACACAAATCGTTTTAGATCATTCGAAAATCGAAATCCTTTTTCCGTTAATCTTCAGTTTAAATACATATGACTTCACATTTAACCGGTGAATTTAGAACAGGTACACAGTGACGTCACTGTCAGTTATGACGTCATTTAAGCGTAAACTCCCGGCTTAAACTGCGCCTGCGCAGACTGGACCCATGCCGTGACAAACTCCGCACCCAAGTTCTAACAGCCAACTCTGAAATTGAGGAATGTGTTATGTGTACACACGCCAATACCGGTATGACTGTGAATTAATTATTTATTTCTCCAGTATCTCGTAACACCTGGAGATTTGAACCACTAACTTTTAATACTTGCTTTCTAATCTTTTCTAGAGGATATTTCCAACAACATGGCGGGCTTTTTATTGTAGAAGAAATCTTACTTTTAAAACATTTTTCATTGATATTGTTCAGACGGGCAACGTCCGATCCCTTTCTTTGTAATTTGTGAAATGTTCGTTGTTTGAGTGACAAGTCATGCTGTTGTCACTCTTTTTGATGCAGTTAAATAATTGTTTACATTAATTTTTCTTTTCTTAATGTAAACTGTATTACAAAAAACACTAGGTGACATTTTTAAAAAATATTTTATATTTTGTTCATAGAAAGAATGAGTTTGAAGCGTAAGGCGGAGTCTAGTAAGAGTGGCGGAGAGAATCTAAACTCTGATTTTAGCTCCGCCCTGCTTGAGCTGGCGGAGTGGGAGAAGAATGTAAACCGGAACCAGTTCAAATCGGCGGCGTATAGAAAGGCTGCTACGGTTGTATCTGGTCTTGATTACAGGTTGGATAATTCATAAACGTTCACTTGACAGAGATTAAGATGAGTTATACATTTTAAATGTATTACAAGCTGAAGTGCCCGGCGTTGCCCGTGGAAATTGGAAAACCCTGGGATAAATGTCGAATTTTACGCCCCGGGCTTCGATCAGTTTCCTTCAAAAATGTCAGCCAATTCGGTCCAGCCGTTTGGCAAGCATAACTGACAAATATACATACAAACAAATGGGTAATTTCCTAGAGAACGATCTATAATGGAAGACATGTGGCCTCAGCGCTCGGCCCCCTAGCCTGTCCTAATCGTTCTCTAGGAATATACCAGCGAAGGCCGACGAGCTTTATTATCTAGAAATAGCAAATTTGAGGGGAAAGTAGTACGTAGTTATATATCTACATCTGACATAGGACTTGGGAGAGTTTTTAAAAATAAAGGAGTTATCAAATATAGTTGAAGGAAAGTTTTCAAAAATGCTTTAAAAAGGTTGACATCCGGAGCTGACGCTGCTAAACTCCCAGGGATCGGTAAGAAGATTGCTGAGAAGATTGACGAAATGATCGACACTGGGAAGCTGCGAAAACTTGAGAATATCAGAGAAGATGATTCGACCGTAGCGATTAATTTACTGACCAGAGTTTCAGGAATAGGTAATAATTTTCTATTTGTGATTTGTTCCTACGTTGAAGACAATCATTGATCCCAAAGAAATTTATTTATATTCTCATATGTACAATAAACCCCCGCCCGACAAAACCCAATAGTTTAATCATGTATCCCCTAATTTTGTGGGAAAACCCCAGGAAAATGATTAAAAAATTTTTTTTTTTACTGGTTGACTTATAATAGTTTGGTTAAGTTTCACCATTTTTCTTGGTTTTGATTTTTTTAAAATAAATTAATGAAAAACTAGTTTTTTACAACAGGTCCCGCAAAAGCTCGAGAATTATTTGACGCTGGAATAACAAACCTAGAGCAGCTTAAAAAGCAGCATATCAAACTCAATCACGCTCAAAAAATAGGACTCAAACATTTCGAAGATTTCGAACTTCGAATCCCACGAGCCGAGATTACGAAAATTTTTAATGAAATGGAGAAAATCCTGAAAAAGTTGGACCAAGACTATGTTGTAACGGTATGTGGAAGCTATAGGAACGGACAGATTTCGGAACTGATTCAATTTAACAAATATTTTATAAGTTGTTAAATCCCATCTTCTCATTTCTCACTATTTCCTTTTAATTTATGTAATGGGCAATTGCATGAAGTTTTGCTGGGCGATATTTACTCAGAAGATAAGAATAAAAATTATTTTTATAATTGCAGACAGGTTACTCTTTTTATAATCTAGGGGTTTGAAGATCCGACCATTTACACTATGCAGTATAAAGCATACACATTGGGGTTGCATTTGAAAATTTAGACTTTTTTTTAACGAAACGTTCTGCAGAAGAGAGACGGCCACGTCCGGAGATATTGATGTTTTGTTGACACACAAACAGTTTAAACATGCAGACAAACATCATGGAAACCTTCTCCACAGGTACTAGTCAGAGAGTTATTGTAAATTAAATCCCCCGCCCACCATCAACTTGACTTTCCCCAAGCATTTTAGAAATAAAGTGAATGCCCAATTTTGATGGGTATTTTACCGCAAAAAGTATTGAATTTTTGGCAAAGACTATCTTCAGTAATAAAAGGGAAACTTTAACTGAGAATTTTTTGGTCATTTGGATAATTTTATTTTCGAAAATTGCCCTCCCCTCAGTTTTTAAGTCTTGAAGCCATAAAAGGCAATTATTGTTCAAACTTATCCAATAAGCATGACTAGACATAACATTGTAGAATGTAGAGTGGTGGGCAGAGGAAAAAGAGGATTTAATCACCAACAGTTGAATTATATAGGGTGGTGGACAGACTGGAAACAGAGGATCTGATCACCGTCAGTTGAATATTGTATTTATGATGGTGGACGGAATGAATACAAGAGGATCAAATCATCGACAGTTGAATATTTGATGGTAGGGTGGTGGACAGACTGGATAAAGAGGATCTAATCACCGACAGTTGAATATTGTATTGTAGGGTGGTGGACAGACTGGATAAAGAGGATCAAATCAGCGACAGGCCAGTTGAATATTGTATTGTAGGGTGGTGGACAGACTGGATAAAGAGGATCTAGTCAGCGACAGGACAGTTGAATATTGTATTGTAGGGTGGTTGACAGACTGGAAAAGAGGATCAAATCAGCGACAGGATAGTCGAATATTGTATTGTAAGAGTGGTGGACAGACTGGAAAAAGAGGATCTAATCAGCGACAGGACAGTTGAATATTGTATTGCAGGATGGTGGACATGCTGGAAAAAGAGGGTCTAATCACCGACAGTCGAATATTGTATTGTAGGGTGGTGGACAGACTGGAAAAAGAGGGTCTAATCACTGAAAGAATATCTGAAGGGGAAACAAAGTTCATGGGTGTCTGTAAACTTAAACAGTATGATCACTATAGGTAATTTAAGAATGATTCTCATTCTGATTCTATTCAGGGGAAGGGGCTATGGGGGCTAGGGAGGGGGTATAAATGATTTCTGATACTTTTTACCCAAAATATCATTTATTTTTCCGGACAAATCATTTATTTTCCCCAATTCAGTGGAAAAAAAACTTTAAAAAATTATAACATCTAGGGGGAAATTATTATCTTAAAGGGGGGAAATGATTTTTTCGGAAAATATACACCCCTGTGGTCACAGGTCCTACACTAATTCTGTTTAGGAGGTTAGATATACGTCTTCTACCCTTGAACCAGTACTACTGTGGGATTCTATATTTCACCGGAAGTGATGTATTTAATAAGAAAATGCGAACCTGGGCGCTATCTAAGGAATATTATCAAAATAAGCAATTTCACTGGAGTTATACTTAATTTTATAGAGAAACTGAAATAAAAATAATAAATTTTGTTTACAGAGACAAAACTTAATTCAATTAAAGCCTTTAAATGTACCGTTGTGAATTTGATATTCCACTCTGTAGATTAGGGTCACTTGAAATAGCATCTTTGATGGAGATTTATTAATCTTTTGGTTTATCGCACCCAATCTTCTATAATTAGCTTTGGAAAAAGGTTTTACTATTCTAAAATCATTAATCTAAGATAGTTTTTTTTAATTTCTTATTTTACAATCTTTGCAATGTTTTTGCACTACTACTAAACCGCGATTGGTCAATGGATATTCCCGCCATTTCAAAGAAAAATTATTTAACTTTATTTTTCCTAACTATGTAAGAATTGTAGTTATTTCGATTTTTCCCAGACCCCCTTCTCCTACGCGTATATTTAAAAATATCAGTAGAAAATAATGCTGAAAAATTGCTCTTAAATTGATAATATGGTTGGTTAGGGGTTTACCTTGAACGAGTATAGTCTCCGCCCCCTGGAGGAGGGCGTGGCTGGGGAGCCCCTCCCTGTCTCCTCAGAGCAGGACATTTTCGAGTATCTAGATTATCCCTACAAGGAGCCAAAGGACCGAGCCTAATATTAAAAACAGGATTTAATCAAATAATATTTATCAATTTTGAAGTTGGGATGTATAATTTTCCTAAAAACTAAAACCCTGTATCCTTTAAAATCCTTTCCTTCACTATACAAGGAAATCTACATTTAAAAAAATATATTGGGGCAACACAGAATAAATGATTTCAGCGATCAAAATTTCAGTGAAACTGCACTTTTGCTCAAATAGCATAGACCAAAAATGTTTGTAATAAGATTGTTCTACCAAATGTGTTAATTTTTGTGCTTTATTTATTAAGAGATTGTTATGACATTTAAAACGAGATTTTAAAGAATATCTTCGTTATTTTATTTTTAAAATCTTGACAATAGAAATCCTCAAATTATTTTTAGAAATCCGCAAAATTACTTTTAAATCAAAAATACGCAAAATTTTTATTCTTCAAAGATTTCACCATGGGTCGCACGAGAAGACGTCGTCCAGGTCTAATTTCCAATCTTAAGTCATCCTCAGCCTCACTGTGATATGTGTTGTGTATGTTTGTTAATATCCTTGTATTATTAATTATTTATTAAATTTTCAGGGAAAATGGCGTCACGGAGCAGCAGATCCTCTGCCAAGGAACCTACTTCGGGATCCACGTTCAAGAAGGAGCGAGATACTTCCCCCCTTTCTCCTACTAAAATATCCAGGTTATAATTGATTTTGTATAATCTTAATCTTAAAATGTAAGATATGGGGGGGGGGTCTTAAAATAAACTAGGCTTCTTTTTTGCCTGCTTTAACGACTTAAACAAATTTTAAAGCTTAGTTTCTTTTGTTGGATTAAAATTTGGGAAATTTGTCTATCTTGTAAAGGGGTATAGGATGAAACCTGAGAATCTCGGGAGTTGAACGATACATAAAACATCTATCTGATGTTCCTGTCTAGAGAAATTGTGTCAAATTTATACAAAAATTCATATATATATGCAATTTTGTACGTATATTTTTCATCCTATACCCCCTTTATTTTTCCTTTACAGTCCCTTTAAGTTTAAAAAATATTTTTCACTGTTTTTATTTCCTCTGTTCGAAATTTTATTTCTTTCAAATGAATTTTCTGCAAAAGTACTGAACATAATGTACACTAGGACCGAAGAGAAGAAACAACTGGGACATCTAAACGATCGTCTCGCTGCATACATCGACCGAGTGCGTAGTCTGGAACTTGAAAATGGAAAACTGGAAAAACAGGTGAAGTTGAAAAATATAAAAAATAAATAAAAATATATATACATATAACAATTGTTAATTTTTTTTCTGATTGTAGATGTTTTCATTTGAAGAGACGAGTACCAGGGAAATTACAACTATGCGCTCTGCTTACGACAAGGAGCTTGCACACGCGCGTCGTGCCCTGGACGATACCTCGAAGGAGAAGGCGCGCTTGGAGATGGACGCAGAGAAGGCCAAGACGGAGTGCCGGGAGATAAAACAGAGATTTAAGGAGAAGGTAACATTAATTGTTGATTAATAGATTTTTCATGGTGTTCTGTAAACAATTTAATTTTGTAGAAAACGGGATATCTTATCTAGGGAAACTAGGGGCCAGCAAATACTTTGCGAAATCAGACTTGTGAAATTTTAATTCCTCACGTTTTAGATATCAATTGATCCAAAAACATTATTTAAGTCTGTAAAAAAAAATACAATTTTGGAAATTAATAGGGTCAATCATTGCAACCCTTAAAACTGATTTAAATATAGTGTCCTCAATTTAAAATAACCAAGTTTTGAGAGTTTGGATAAATAAAGTAGTTTATTTCAAATAATATATTATATTCATGAAATCATCGGGTAAAAAGATATCACCGTGATTAATTCATAATTAAACTTTCTGTCCGTCTCGACTGGATTTTTACCATAAGATAATAAACTTTAATATCATGATATATTTGTTGGATGATACAGTATCCGATATTAAAGTTGTTCTTTATCTATTTAGGAAGATGAGATCTCCAGGTTGAGTAGATCCAACAAACATCTGGAGACACAGAACACTGATCTCAGAAACAAGGCTGAGGCAGCTTTGGATGAAGTCCGATCTCTTAAACCTGAGTTCGAGAATATGAAAAGTAGGTTTTATTTTTTTAATGATAATTTCATTGGATTAAAAATAATCGGTGTATACGTCAACACCGTTCAGGGATTTGGAGACGTAATTTCTGGTAACCCCTCATTTATAAAGTGGCATGTCCGATTTTCAACTGTAAGCTTGAAACTTTAATCGGAACAAAGCCTTATTCTTCTCTTGAAAAACAGATTTTTTTAAATATGATGTTTTTCTGTTATTGTAACTTGCGGAATTATGCTACAGATACAATAAAGGAAATTCGTTTTAGTTAAATACGTATAACAATATGACATATTCATAAAAACATCAAATATTCATCAAGTTCCTCACAAAGCCCTTCACCCTAAAAATAGTTAATTTCCTGATCCCGCGATTTAAAATCTTCGGCTCGGATCGTAATTCCTTAAACCAAGCTTTAAGACCCAACTCTGACGACAGTTTGTGTCATGTGATGGACAGCTACGAGATCTTGGGCTCTACTACAGGGTTTCATCTAGGAATTTTGTAGCTGGTGTAGTGCTTCCCTTTTGTCGCAGTGTTTTTTTTTACCTTTTTTACTGTTTTGTTACCAAATCTAGAAGTTTAATTGAATTTGTTGTTACATAAAAATGTTTTTTTTTTTACAGTTTATTAGTTGTGAGACTCATGAGACCCGAGGGGTTACAAAAAATATAAACCCCAAAATTTTTGCATTGTTTTTTTTCCCATTTATTATTTCATGTGTTTCCTTTTAGTTTGTGGCAGATTTTGAGCTTAATTATAATTTGTGGCATATTTTATGGATTTAGATACTTCTTGTGGCTTCTGAGCTTTAATGGCATGACTGGCAGATTTTTTGTGGCATTTTTTATAGAAATATGCTGCATATTTTTTGCTTTCGGTTATTTTTTGTGGCATAATTTATGAATTTTTGGCAGATTTTAAGTGTTTTTTTGTGTGGCATTTTCTTCAGAGTTTAAATTTTTGTGGGCTATATTTTATGCTGAAGCTTTTTTTGTTCTAGTTATTTGTTGATGGCATATTATCTGAGCTTTAATAGCTATTATTGTGACAGATTTTTTGTGCCAGGAAACCCAGAGTATAACTTGCGGCATTTTTTATGTGTTAACATTATTTTGAGGTATATTTTAGGCCTAGTGATAGGTTTTGTTGCAGATGATTTTATGCATCTTGAAACTGTTTGTGGCATATCTTCTGATCTTTTATGGCATGTGTGGCAGATTTCATTTGCCAAAAAATATTTTGTGGCAGTTTGTTTTAATTACTGTCAGTGACATTGGCAAATTTAAAGTGTTCAGATATCATTGGGGGTTATTAATTTATGCTTTAAAGTGTTTTTTTTGTGGCATACTTTTTATATTTTGATCCTCTTTTTATGTAAAAAAAACTTTTTGTGTTATATCTACTGAGCTTTGTTTTATTCTTCGATTGCATATGTGGCAGATTTATGTGTCTTGTATAACTTGTGACATATATTATGTGTGAGCATTAATTTGTGGAAGATTTTCAGCTTATGATTATTGTAGTTGCAGATTTTATTCATTTAGATACTGATTGTGGAAAATTTTCTGATCTTTGATGGCATGTGTGGCAGACTTTATGTGGCAGGACATTATTTGTGGCACATTTTATACTTTTAATTACTGTTTATGGCAGATTTCATGCATTTAAATACTGTTAGTGGCACATTTTCTGAGTTGTGGCAGATGTGGCATTATTTTCCCTTTCAATTACTGGTGGCAGATTTAATATGTCTGGGTATAGCTTGTGGCATTTTTTTATACATTAGCTCTACTTTGTGCAGATTTTAAGCTTATAGATAATTTTAGTGACAGATTTATGCATTTAAATACTTTTCGTGGCATGTTCTCTGAGCTGTGATGTCAAGTGTGGCAGACATAATTTGTGACATATTCTATGCATTTATATACTGTTTCTTGTACTCATCAAAACCTGATGAGAACGGTTGTCATCAAAATCTGGAATGCGCCAATTCAAAACACTAAAATCCGCCAAATTTGATATTAAACCGGTTTTAGAACTCAACTCTGTGGAAAATTAGATGCAACTTAAATTCAAAAGCCCAAGCCGTAAATATGGCCCAACGACAGCTTAGACCTATTACCTGAGTCGTATGTTCTTGAATTTTTTAAATCGCGTGCTCTGGCATTATTAAACATGTTCATATATAAGGATTGGAATTAGGATTCAAGTCTGATAAATACATTTAGTGTTTTTAACTGTACCTTTTATTGTTGCAGATAAGCTTGAGGACGCCCGTCAGAAGCTTGAGGATGAAACCTTGAAGAGAATAGATCTTCAGAACCAGCTTCTCACCATGCAGGAAGAGAACGCATTTAGCCAAAATATTCTTGAGCAGCAGCTTAACGATACCAAGGTTAGGAAGCAGATTGAGATAGAGGAGGTGGACAGCAGGGTTCAGAACCAGTACGAGGAGAAACTATCTCAGTCCCTAAAGGAGCTGAGGGAATCCTACGAGCAGCAGATGTTGGATAACAGGGCCGGGTTCACCGCTATCTACGACAAGAAGATTAATGACCTCAACGCTAAGTTGTCAGGGGAGAGAGGAGCAGCGGCTAGTGCTATCCAGGTTTATACTTCATTTTATTCAGCAGTCGAAATTACAATATTTGAAGAGATTTCAAGGTGTTTAAAGTTCTTGTATAAAATGTTGACTAAATCTTAATTGACTCGATTCATTTAAAATCTCGGTACCACGAATAACTTCGCCCGAGGGCAAATGTTAGTGGTTTCTGCTCGTGAAATAATACTATATTCCTCATTCTTGCTGTGCCTCAGGTGTCTCAGTTACTCCGTAGTTGAATAATTACATTATGTTTTAATACAAACAATGTTTAGGAGATGAAGGAGATGCAGACCAAGGTTGAAGGAATGACGAGCAGAGTGAGTGAACTTGAGTCCACCAATTCTGCTCTAAACCGTAGGATCAAGGAGTTGACGGATCAGATAGATGATCTGGGTAGAGCAAATCGTGCTGATATGGCCAGGAAGGATCATGAGATTGATTATCTCAACGAACAGTTGAACAACTTGACTAAGGAGTACCAAGAGCTCCTGGAGATCAAGATAGCTCTGGATATGGAGATAGCAGCCTACCAGAAGCTTCTTGACGGAGAGGAGACTAGGTTGGGTTTATCTCCGGATAGTAGAGAACCAGGCAGAGGAATTAAGAGGAAAAGGTTGGATATTGAAGAGAGTTATGTTGGTGAGTAGTTGTATTTACTTAATAAATTCAGCAAGTTCCTTATATTCCTCCCCTTTACTGTATACTTGTACTTGAGGTCATATATTTCTTAATAATCAAGCGATAAGTACGAGTCGATTAAGTCGCAAGGAACAAGAAATGAAAACAGTGTTAAAACTTGGAGGAGTCATGAAACTGGAGAAAGGTTTTCAAGTTTCGGAGAAAACTTTGCAATACTTGCCAGTTGCTATTTATTAAGTTAATTTTTTCAAAACTAAAATTAAGAATCATGGGTGTTTTAAAGGCGAAGTAATTAGTTTATTTTAAGAAGATTGCTGCTGACTCGACTTAAAGGGACTGCCTTTGTAATTTCCAGTAACCAGTGCTTAGGATCCGAATCTGTTGGATCCGCAAGATTTTGGCTTTCTGGATCCGGATCCAAGGGATCAACCAAAAACTGCAAAAAAAAAAAACTTCTCTTAAAACCCCAAATCTGAACTGTTGAAAAAAAGAGAGATTATAAAAATTTCCTCATTTCTTAATGGTTCATCAAGTTTTAGGTTAAAAATAAGCGAAACAAATAAAACAACAAATTTGAAAATTATTTTTTGTTCAGTAAATCTTTAGAAATGACCAGGATCCGGATCCGGATCTGGATCCGTATCCATTACTGGATTACTGTAAATTTTTCGCTGGGAGATGACTTTTGTGACATTTTCAGCGAGTCAATATATCTTTTTTGTTTCTACTGATAGTGCATTAAGTTAAACCAGGGATCTTGGCGTCCCTGACACCTTCACCTGGGATCTCGTCGCCCCTGACATCTAACACATTGAAGAAATATGTTTGTCATACATATTCTTAAAACTAATCAATGAGGTGGCATTTTTAATGACTATTGGCAAACTGTTCAATCTTTTAATAACTCTCAAGCTAAAGAAGTTTCTCCTAATATTTAGATTGCATAGTGTTGAGTTGAAGTTCATATTGCATGTTGAAAATCTCGTTTCTCGTTGAGCTGTGTCTACAGACCTTGTAAACCTTGTACCTTCTTTAATATTATCATTTTTATGGATAATCTTTCAAGTCTGGATTAAATCCCTTCTTATTCTTCTTTCTTCCATTGCGGATCCAGTATCCGTATCCGGTTCCGCATCAAAATTAAATGGATCCTAAGCACTGCCAGTAACTTTCAATTTATGAGGGTTTTGGTTAACCGTGTGAAGCGGACATGCAACTTTAAAAATGGAGTCATATAAAATTTAATTTTCAGTCCTTTTAATCCTCAATATAGATGATGTATTGTCTAGGTATTAAGATGAACACCTCTTTCAGCCAGCCCGGTGTATTCCTCATCGAACCCCTGGAGGAGTCTAGAAACTGTATCACGGTAATATATATTTATAGTTTCAAGGTAGAAAATATTTTCTTAAAGTTATGCAAATAAGTAATAATATTATCTAGATCACTAATACTGGGGATGAAGAGGAGACCCTAGCTGGACATATTCTCAAGTGCCAGAGTGCTGGAGTAGAATCCACATTCAAGTTTACCAGGAACCACAAGGTTGCTCCAGGAGGAGCTATCACGGTCTGGAGCTCAGATAGTGGGGTAGACCATGATGTTGGTTAGTATTCTTATACCCAATCCTCATACTCAGTTTATGGAGGAATAAAATATCTTGTGAACTTATGCACACAAATCATAAAACTTTCTACCCCATACATCCTCTTAATCAGCTCCTTGTTTAATAGTAGATCCGTTTACTATCTAAACAAATATTAGAGATGATTTTTTTATGAAGTTAAGGATTGATTATGTAGTCATTGGACTACTGGTTAAAAATTATCGGATTCGGGTTTTACTTTATCCGTAGGATTGGGTTGTTGATTGTACTTTGGTTGATGGTAGTTAGATTGTGGTTTGGCTGGCTGGCTGGCTGATGGAATGCATGGAATGCATGGTAAATTGGTGGACTGAAGAATTGCTTGATTGTAAAATGTTGTGTGAAGGATCTGGGCAGCTGGTGATGAAGTCTGGTGCCTGGAAGATGGGAGAGGATGAGGTGAATACTGTGCTAGTGAACAAGGAGGGTGAGGAGATTGCTGCTAGGGAAACTACCTGGGAGAAACAAGTTACAGGATCCAGGCTGTAAGTTTAACAAATTATTTTATTTATTTTAAACATTTTTCCAAGAGAAGAAATATTATCAGTATCTACCATTTTAAATTCTTCTTTATTTAAAAAGAAAAGATGCAAGTAAAAATTCAAATTTGAATTCTGTTCTAGGTTTTCTTAGTAAATTTTGTGTGGATTTTGTTGAAAATAAAACCATAATTTTTTTCTGCCAAATATTTACGGTTCTATTGTTTTCAGGCAGTTCTCCGGGGATGCGGGCAGTAGTGTTCTAGCCGCTAGGCAGGCCGAGGAAAATAAGTGTGTTATCATGTAAATCATGTACACAATCCTTCGTGTACAATTGTTTTTTAGTATCAACATGACTCATCATTCTCCAAGTACCTCTAGCAACACAATGCTTTAAATGTTTAAATGTTCACAAATCACCACCATTTTAATGTTATCCTGATTTAACATCCCGGATATCCGGATTATTTCTCGTTTGCTTGACAGTATTCAAGAAACTTATTGCAGCAAAATTCTAAGTTTAAATAGTAAAAAATGCATTTTAAACAACGGCATTTTGTGAACCCAGTTAATGTACGTTGAACTGCAATGTTTAGTATTTTTATAAACATGGTGCTTGATGCCTCAGCTTGAATACAGATATTTCAAGTTTCTTCTTGGCTTGTAAATTCTAATATCTACATACATCTAAATGTAACATATAAACAAATTTAAATTAGTATTTTTTTCCGGTCCGACTCTTTAATAATTTTTTTCTCTGAGATTATTTCCCAAACCCTAATTTCGCGAATATTCAACAGTTGTATGTAGTTTGGCTAAATTCCAGTTAGCTTTACAGTTGAAACTAGTTTGTATTAAACTAGTTGTAATAACTAACTATTCTAGATGTGCTACTTTCTACTCATGTACAGTGTACACCATCTACAAACTAGTTGAATGTGTTTTCTCTTAACCATGTTTTCGCATTGTACATATCTTGCTTACTGAATAAATAAATGAAACTAATTTTTTGGAAAGTTATGAATGTAAGAATGAATTCTCATTTCAGATAGGAATACAATTTTAAAATGTAGAGCTTGAAATTAATAAATTCTGTCAAGTTCTATGACATTTGAACTACTTAAGATAAAAATGTCAAATGTTAACGACGGTAAGTAGTTGTTTTTCGCACTGTAATTCAACACTCCCTAAAGGACTGTAAGCGTTATTTTAAGTAAACAATGACCATCAATGAAATTATGACAACGGGTTTCTTTAAAGCTTTGTCTGATTAAGCATGAGATTGAAATCGATGTTTGTAATTTTAAAAACTGATGATTTTTTATGTAAGTGATATGCGCATTTCTATTGCAGAAAAAATAGAAGCTATCAGAATTCTACACTTAAAAAAAACTAGAAAAACATCTTTCACATTTTTGAAAGATAACTAATTCAATGGTACCATTGTGAATCGAGCATAGCCATCTTTGCATGGAGGGTCACTTGAAATTACACTGTCAGTCTCTTTAAATGACAAACCATATTCTTTACAGTTTTGAACTTTTTATAAAAATCAGCCTCTTATATCGGAAACTTGTGCGTTTACGCTGAAAAAAAATATTGCGATGAGAAAGAATTTAAATTGTTATTGAATTGAGCATACAGTTGCAAGAAAATAACATGAAATAAATCGGAAGTAGCGGGCTCTGTAGATATTTCTTTAGAGTATTGAATCATAGCCACTGAAATCTTAAAAATTAAAGTTTCCGGTGTCTACGTTCCTATAGTCCATGCAACCACATATTTACTGCCAACCTTCTGCAAGCCGAGCAAGCCTTTACTACATTTTAGATTAACGATAAAGAAATTCACAGAATTTGTTGACTGGATTTCTAAAATATTAAAATATGCACATTTTTAGGCATTTTTTTAAATTTCGACATGCTCTTTGGCTTTTCGGTTTATTGACCTGATTTGTTTACGTAAAGTTTTAGGTACAAAATTATTGAGCTGAGATTATTTCAGATAAGAATGTCTACCTCGGAATCAGAAGATGAAAATTTACAAAAATTGCAATCTGCCGTGGACCCAACCTTGCTGCAGTCCAGGGATAAATAATGATAAATTAACTCCAAAACGACGAAGTAAAGGGAGTATAGGGGGTGAATATTTTGTTCAAAAAACAAGGACACCTACCTCGAAAACCACATTTTTACCAACAGAAGTTAGGGTTTTATTCGCTAAATTTCAGAAAATAAAATATCTTTTTAAGGAGAAAATAGATAAAAAAGTTTCTAAAGAATGAAAAAATTGCCTTTTGGTGTCGTGTCCTATCTCTCATGTTTCTTCAAGTTCATCTGAAATCATCCTGTCCCCGGGAGGGGGGGGATAGTTTTTGAAATTAAATACCCCTCATGTAGTTCAAAGTAAATTCAAATTAAGGAAGGACTGACAAGGACGCTTTTAATTATTCCCCTTGCTTTACCCGGAATGGAGATAAAGAAGTGCTTGTTTTCTTTCTTATGCGCGTGCAGATTAAAACATGATATATGATTCACGAATCCTAAAATACCTGCGCCTTAAAGGTTAAATTTACCCAGAGCTGGAAAGGAGGCGTTGCATCAATGACATTTTTCAATATCTCAGTAAATAATGGTGCTAGCCGGTTCTACTTTTGCATGTATACTCATCTGATGCCCTAGGAACAGGATATGAGATCAAATCTTCAATGTCTCCGTTCGGAGACCGGATATATGGGAAGGTACCTCCGTCGGCTCCGATTTTTTATCTCCGGCCCTAATGAACTTACAGAGCCCAAATTCAACACACATACACTTAAGGACCTATATAATTTAATAAAAAAATTTTTTTCAAAAATTATGTTTTTTTTTGCCAAGACAGGGTGTCAAAAAACGTCATTTTTTCATTTTTTTTAAATGTCTTTTTTGGGGGTGTTCCGATAAAAAATAACGAAAGAGAAAGGGTACAGAAAATGTTTTAAAAACTATTATGAATCTTTTTTAGAAAAGGCGGTTTTCAAAAAAATGTTCACATCACCCCCTGCAGGGCGTCCCAAAAAAATTTCCCACTAATTTTTAAATTCTTTAGAGTTTTATTATCAATAATAGTGATAGCTGGTTCTAGTTTTGCATATATACTAATCTGATATTCTAGGAACAGGATAAATAGTCAAATCTGTAATATCTCCGAGGATAAGGTACCTCCGATGGCTCCNAGCATCAGATGAGTATACATGCAAAAGTAGAACCGGCTAGCACCATTATTTACTGAGATATTGAAAAATGTCATTGATGCAACGCCTTTTTTTGTATTGGTTGGCTAAGGATTGGAGTTCTACGGCTGAATTATATATCCAATGAATTACTTTTTATAATCATGAGGATTGTAGACCCTAGTGGTAGTGAGTTCTTAACCTTGAACCACTTCATGAGGATTGTAGACCCTAGTGAGTTTAGAACCGTCAAACCATTTCAAAAGGATTGTAGACCCTAGTTAGTTTAGAACTGTTGAACCATTTCATGAGGATTATAGTCCCTAGAGAAAGGTTTGTCAAACTTCTTCTAGTTAGTTTAGAACCGAGAACCATTTCATGGGGATTGTAGTCCCTAGAGAAAGGTTTGTCAAACTTCTTGATTGATGGATTAAAACCTTTCCTTGAAAATCATATTTGATTTAATTGAGGTAATCCTTCGTTTCAAATTTTGCAATCAATGGGACGATATTCGGTTAAGTCAATGAATCCTATTAAATCCGTAGATTCAATACAAAAATTCCTGGCTGTGTTAAAACTGATTTCACAGAATTTGTTGCTCAGATTTTTAAGCTTTGTACAAATTCGATTGAAGCTGAATTAAGAAAAACTTGATAATTGATGTCCAAATGTTTTGCTTCCCACATTCTTCAAAATATATGTTGCCTGCAAACAGATTTTGATCTAAGAAAAAAAAAAATTTTTTTTAAGTATTCGAAATTTTTTAGCCGATGTTACCCCCGCGGTACTCTAGGGTTCCCTCAAAAAATTTCCGCCCATCCGTTTGGCCAGCTATAGCTAACATATATACAAACAAATATATTTGAGCGAAGAGCTTTTATATAGAAATATATTTGATTTAAATTCTTTCAATTCAAAGCTATTCAGCGTTTTTACCGAAAAAAATTGTTGGAAATCTTTGCTTGAAAGAAAAAATGGATTTTCATTATTTCCGCCTGAAGTTTGTATGGAAAGAAAGAAGAGGAAAAGGTTAAAAATGTTCCGAAAGATAAACCGAAGGTAAGATTAAATTTTTTCCCATACTTTGAAGTAACTTTTTGATTAAAGCAGAAGTTGTTCCCATAATGTAAAGTAACATTATGATCAAAGATGATAAGCATGGTTCCCGTAATGTAAAGTAACTTTATGATCAAAGTAGATAAGCATGGTTCCCGTAGTGTAAAGTAACATGATCAAAGTAGATAAGCATGGTTCCCGTAGTGTAAAGTAACTTCATGATTAAAGTAGATAAGTTATTCCCGTAGTGTAAAGTAACTTTTTGATCAAGTAGAAGTGGTTTCCGTAGTTAAAAGTAACAAGATCAAAGAAGAAATTGTTTATGCAGTGTAAAGTAACTTTATGATCAAAGTAGCTAAAGTTATTCCCGTAGTATAAAGTAACTTTTTGATCAAGTAGACGTGATTCCCGTAGTGTAAAGTAACTTTATAATCAAAGTAGCTAAGAAATCTTAAGAAAACATTAAGCAGTTTATTTTTTATTTTTTGCTAGTACTTCTTGTTATAAGGAGAACTTTATTTTTCGTAAAGTAAGTTCTAAGTAAATACTGTAGAAAACTGTGTTGCTCTTTGGCGGTTCTTAATTTCTGTATATATTGGTGTCTTGTTCTAGACCCTGAGAAAAGAATTTGAACCCTCTTGAAGAACAGAAAATCTCCGATCTTGACTAATTATATATTTAAAAATATCCATGTCTTGTTTTAGACCCTGAGAAGGGATTTGAACCCTCTTGAAGAACAGAATATCTCCGACCTTGAGGTTACTCCTGAGTTTCAAACCTTCGTTGCTGCTCAGCTTGACAAGATGCTGGAACAAAATATTACAGAGGTTTGGAATCATCTATTATGCATCCCTGTACGTCAATGGTGTTCGTTCTTACAAAACAAATCACCACCCCGCTGGCCTCGTCACTAAACCTATCCTTAAAATTATTTTGTACGTCATGATTTTTTCAGTGCATGAGGGCAATTTAATTCTAAGTTGAAAGGGCTCAAGAAAAAAATTACATTTTTCTATGTATTGTTCATCTAACCCCCCCCCCCCCCAAAAAAAAAACTTCCTTAATTATTCCCCTATTTCTCATTGTGTTGGGGAGATGGGGTCTGATTCCAGCTAAAGCTACAGCTCAAAAAATTTGCCGTAATAATTGGATTTCTTTTAAAACTGTGAATTAATTTACAGCGGATTAAAATGTCTTCCTTCCTGGATTTTTACTTTTCTGTCTCTCATGATTTCTTCCAGAAGGAAGACGACATTTAAACTATTAATTACCCCAGGTTGAGAGAAAGATAAAGAAGGTGAAACGGAATGAACCTGAGACCGGGATAAAATTGTTAAAATCTAGTCTGAAACCTGTAGATCTTACTCCTATCGTACACCACCAGAAAAGGCCAGATTTATTAGCGCATAGGTTACTTTTTCAATTCATCAAAATATTAATAAAATATGTTACATCGTTAAATTTATTTAAGTAAATAGTTTAAAAAACAACTCATTTTTTGTAAAATAAACAATCTTAATTTTTATATTTTATATTTATTTTAGAAAAGAGATTGTAGAAGATGATGAGAGGTTGCGAGAGGTTGCTGTAACCCCGGAATCAATCTTATCCCAAGAGGGAATACAATTTTACGCCAACAAGTAAAATATTGTAATAATTTGATAATTTCGGGCATGTGTAATTTGTTTTTTAGTAGTTTTTGAAGGGATTTTTATGAATTTAACGTTTCTGAACTCAGTTTTTTAAGACGGATATTTTGATACCCATCTTATTTTTACGAAATTTTGTGATCTGATTTAAACTAAAAAAACTAAAATCTCAATTATTTTTAAAATCGTAAAAGAAATTCTTAAATCTCTTTCTTTAAATGTATCTAAGAAAACTCTAGAAGTGGTCACACTGCTGAAAATGGACTATCAGGTTTCAAGTCAAAACACCTAAATTTTTTCTTTGGAATATATTAATATGCAGTCTCCTGAGTTATAATCTCAATTTTCAGGAAATACCACCTAGGGAATGTAAAGTAAATCCATTTTAAAGAAGTTGTAGAAATCAAGTGCATTTTCAGGTCTGAACTCAAACTTAACTGTAGTTTCAAATATTAATCAAGCTTATTCTGTGTTTTTTTTGCGATATTTTTAGAACCGCTAATGGAAGGGTCCCCAATTTTTTTGAATTTTCCTTTTCAGTCATAAGACATGTTTGAGCAAAAAACAAAGTGAACTGTATAATTGCCCAATTACTGCCTAAAAAAGACTTTTTGAAGTAAAATCAGTAAACATTACATAAAAAAAACTTTTTCGGTCCGTATTTTGACAGTCAGGCAGTTGACTTAGGGGTTTGATTTTTTGATACAATGTGTTTCAAGACTGTTTAAGAAAAATGAAAAAGCTTGGAGACCATGCCATATACTGTAAAAAAATATCGTCAAAAACCCAGAAGATGCAGATTAAAGTCTTGAAACAAAATGTTCGTTAATTTTACACCTGTGAATGAACCTGATTTCTACAATGTATTCCAAAGAAAAATTTAAGTGTTTTGACTTGAAACCTGATAGTCCATTTTCAGCAGTGTGTGGTGCAATGTGGACCCTCACCAATATATTCATCAAACCTTTTGTTGATATCTCTTAAAATTTTTCCCAAAATTCCCTCAAACTTTCTTCCATTATACCCTCAAATTCAAACCTTCTCCTTCTATTAACAACTCTAACCTTCTCCCTCAAAACTTCGCCAAATGTCTGATCAAACCTTCTCCCAATATCCACTCAGACCTTCTCCCAATATCCCCTCAACCCTTCTAAAAATTTCACCTCAAACCTTCTCCTAATATCTCCTTAAACCTTCTCCCAATATCCCCTCAAACCTTCTGAAAATATCACCTCGAACCTTCTCCAAATATCACCTCGAATCTTCTCCAAAAGTCCCCTCGAATCTTCTCCCAATATTCCCTCAAACCTTCTGAAAATATCACCTCAAACCTTCTGAAATATCACCTCAAACCTTCTCCCAATATCTCCTCAAACTTTCTGAAAATATCGCCTCAAACCTTTTCCCAATATCTCTTTAAACCTTCTCCTAATATCTAGTTAAACCTTTTCCCAATATCTCTACTTTGGCTTAACATAATATTCGTTTTATCTTTAGCGGTTGTTGTGGAATCTTAATATTTTTGTTTTGTTTTATATTTTCCTCTTGAAATTAATTTTATTCTGAACTAAAAAAAAGTATGGGTTACACTCAATTTAACTTTAAAATTAGTTCCCTCGGTTAATTATTAATTTTTCCTAACTTTGATTAATAAATTTCAAAGAACATTACTTCGATCTTATCTAAAAACTTTTTTCTTTAAAACAATGCCGCCCTTGGTAGTAACAAGGGATTAATATAATCACCAAAATAATTAAGGGGTACATCTATAGAGCAGGGTTCCCCTTGCAATACAAAAGAGAAATCATAATTATCATTTTCACGTCCTTATAAGTTGTATAATTTATAAATTTCACTGTACAAGCAAATCCTCCCCGGCGAGGGAGGGAAGACAACCTCTCCTGCACAGCTTCCTAACCTCATTTTACCTATTTGCGTCCCCATAGAGCTTCCGAACCTCCCTCAAACAGTCTTCCGGGAATAATCTTCCATATATAATCGTCAATTTCTACTTAAAGGGGAACTATTTGATTATTTATGCACGCTAGTCCATCCATAGTATCCTTAACATTTATATAGCATATTTTTTTCTTTTTTACAATCAAAGATCAGGGAGAAAATAGCTTTTATTTATAGATTTTTTTCTCCGCAAATTTTGGAATGGCTGGGGCTTTTTTATGAGCTTTTACTAAAAAGTAGACAAATAAAAAATATTCTTTAAGTTTAGATTCTAAAAAACATTGCGATTTGTAAATTTTCTTTTTAGTTATTGAGATATTTAAGAAAACAAAACTCGGTTATAATCTAATAATTTTAACACTATTGGGCTTTATTTTACAAGCGCTACAGATTTAAAATGCATATAGATCTAAAGATAATTACATTTTTTAATTTGAGCGTTGCGGATATCAAACAAAATCTACAAAAATTTGGTTTTCCAGTACGAACATTGATTGTAAAAAGAAATAAAAATATTATGAAAATGACAATGTTAAGGATACTATAGATGGACTACCATGCCTAAATAATAGAATTAGTCACATTTTAAGTAGAAATTGACGATTATAAATGAAAATCATTTCCGGAAGACTGTTCAGGGGAGGTTCGGAAGTCCTTTGGGGACGCGCACTGCCACAAGTAGGTAAAATGAGGTTCGGAACCTGTGCGGGGAGGTTGCCTTTTCTTCCTCCCCCGGCTCTCCCCTCTAGGATATTTCCTAAAAATCTCTCAAACAATGGATTAAGGAAATGTTTTTTTTTTAAAGATTTGCTAGTAGAGTTGAGCCTGGTATCGAAAGAATAAAGAAGAAGAAAAAGAAGAAAGATAAGAAAAAGAAATCTGAAAATCCTGAGACGAAGGCGGAAGGATAAATAATGTATTTTTCCAGAAAAAATGGAGGATCGGCATGACAGGGTTATTGTACACATTGATCTTGATTGCTTTTATGCCCAGGTTCTAACTTTGTAAAGGGATATTTGGGATATATTCAGAGATATTTTGGATATATTCAGAGATATTTACGCCTTTTTTCTCGGATATTTAGGAAATTTTAAAGTGATTTTTTCAGGGATATATTTTAACGGATATTGAGAACATTTTTACGGATATTTAGTCACAGTGTGCCTGTTTCGGGAAAATTAGCATATTCCCAGAATACTATACCTAGATCCACGGGTATTATTTAACTATTAACATGATGGGGCAACATCATTTCTCCGTTGCGCACCTTTGAAGGGATATTTAGAACATATTTAGCAAGCTCTGAGGGGGGGAGCTAGTGTCCTCATATTAATCCTTTTAACTCAGTCTGATTAAGGTTGAGATGAATAAGAAACCTGAGCTTCGAGACAAACCTATGGGAGTACAACAGAAAAATATTGGTTAAACACTTTTTAACTTAAATTAATTTTACATATATTTTGACCTAGTAAAATGTGGATTAGGAAGACGACTGATAATTCAAGTTATTGTTTAAGTATCCTAATAACCATAAAGTACACAGGAATTGTGGAAATTGATTTTTGAGGAACTGGTAAAAATATTTGCTTTATCTATGTATAAATTTAGCTTGTCTGTTTGTTTGTATCCAATAAACGTCAAAACGACTGAACCGATCGGGCCCAGTCGGAAGGATTATGGATGATCAAAATTTTAAGAATTTGTGTTTAAATGTTTTTTATTTTGTAAAATTTTGAAAATGCGCGAAAAAATGTTATGAAATCCGCAAACTTTTTTGTTTTGTTTTGTACTGTACAAAGAGAAGATGCTCACAGATAAAGCCACAATTAAAAGTTTAAATAGAAGATGGGCGAGAAATACACTTAAGATTTGAAGTGCAAATTTTTCTGTTTTCAAAAGTATGAATCTCAGAATTAATGTACACCGGCCCTGCTGATAAGATAGTTAAAATATCGTCTTTCTTTTCCACAGTTTTATTGTTCTCACTGTAATAAATAAAAATCGGCATTAGCGTTAGTAAATCACTACATTATATAACATTTTGAGCTTCTGGCTTGCGAGTGAGCTTTGTTTATACATTTAAAGGGACAGACCGGCTGTGTAAGGTAATTAAACTGAGTATGCAGTGTTGTGGACAAATCCTTTAGGATATAAAACATATATATATATAACATATATAAACATATATATAAACATATATATATAACATATAAAACTTTTCCACGATGTATGATTACTGATTGCTTAGTCGATGTTCAAAATCATGAATTTGGGTGGGTATGTTTTCAGAATCGTTTTTTTTTTTTAATTTTTAAATTACGACGACGAAAAATAAAGTAAAAATTATACAGTAAACTAATTAGATGGTTAGGAACATATTTCTAAAAAGAAATTTGTCAATAAATCAATGCTAAATCAATTATTTCGTTTTCTTTATTATATTGAATTTCTTATTTTTTATGAATTTGTTCGCAGATTTCTACAAATTCTTCTAATGTCGTCTTTTCAATAATAATTCCAGAAAATCTTTGTAAATAATGAGAAACCAGAATAAAGAGAAATAGAAACTAATAATTGAAATAGATTACTTATTTTCGATGATAAGATTAATTTTTATTTTCTTAACCTGTTCCTAAACAACTAATTAGTTTACTGTAAATTTTGTTTACATTTTTTGTCGTCGTTGTTTAATAATTAAAAAAAAACAATTCTGAAAACGTATCCACCCAAAAGTACGACTTTGAACGTCGACTTTGCGCTCAAACTCAGGATTTACAGATCTTTAAAAAGATTTATATGTCTCAAATGAATCCAAAAGAATTTGTCCACAACACTGCATACTCAGTTTAACTACCTTAAATAGCCGGTCTGTCCCTTCAAAGCAAAGAAAATTTCCATTGACCATTGGCTGTAGACTGACATGTCCAATTCACCACGGTACCCATAAAAGCGTTGTCTGATAAAATTGAATGCGATCTTCATATTTTCTCTTTTTTGATAATTTTGAGTTGAAGTTTCTCTGAAGAAGTGCAAATTTCTGCCACAGAAACCGTGGAGGAAATTTTCAGATTGAGCACTTTTCAAGCTGTTGCAATGACTATATTTTACATTAAAGATGAGAAAAAGGTTTAAAGGGTATTATTGTGAATAGGGTATGTCTTTCTTTAAAATTGATAAAATAGTCCATTTAAAAAATATTTTTGAATTTACTATTTTAAACTTTCTGTTTTGTGTCTCCTGGCCAATTCTTAATAACTATGTAATGTAAATTATTTCTGTTTAGTTGTAACCTGTAACTACCCAGCCAGGGCTAGAGGTGTGGGGAAGTGTATGTATATTACTGAGGTATGTCAATATTTATATCAGTGCTTAGGATCCGTTGGATCCACAAGATTTTGGCTTCCTGGATCCGGATCCGCCAAAATATGCGGATTCACGGATTCGGATCCAAGTGGAAAAATATCGACCAAAAACTGCCGAAAAAATTTTGCTCTGAAAACCTAAATCTGAACTGTTTAAAAAAGAGAGATTATAAAAATTTCTTGATATTTGAATGGTTCATCAAGTTTTTGCATAAAAATAAGCGAAAAAAAGAAGAAAAATAGATTTGATAAATCTGAGTCGTAAAAAAAATCAGTAAATCTGAAAGTAATGTTCATGGCCTGGATCCGGATCCGGTTCCGGGTTTGGATCCAGTTTTTTCAGTTCGGATCCAGGATCCGGATTCGGATCCGCATTGAAATTAAATGGATCCTAAGCACTGATTTTTAAGTAGTATACTATCTATGCTTGGATGCTTGGATGTCCGATCAAAACTCATGAGCACCTAAACCGATTTGCCTCAAATTTTAATTGGAGAACTTGGTAGAACCCCGGGAACCTTCTTAGCTTGGCTTCAAAGTTCCAAATTTAGTAGGATGACTTTTTTAGCGAGAACTTAGTTTCCAAGCAAAGTTGAGTTCCCAAATTAGTGATGTGTGTTATATAGTGTACAAAGCATAGTATTTGTACTTGCATGACTATTCTAATTACCGAACAGAGGAACAAGCAACTTACGTTTTGGGATTACAATTTCTGAGAAGATAAAGTAAAAACTAGGTTCGTTTTTTAAACTTCCAAGTGTTTTTGACTTTTGAAAGATTCCAGTTTATTTCTTTATTTCTGTCAAAGTTAGCATTATTGAATCATGCAAAATGGTTTACCATTAATGAAAAAACGATCGTTTTAAAAGATGGGGTTATATTCGTTTTTGCATTCAAGAGTTTTGCAAACCCTAATCGGCACTGGTATAAACACGACGACATTTAATCTATGCTACTAGAATATTTACAATAAGATGCTGAAATAAATTCAAATAGTAAAACATTATAATCTTAAAATATAACAAAAAACTAAAAAGCAAAACTCAATCAAAACTTGTCAATATGAACAAAAGTGAGAATATCGATAGTTCAGATGACGTTAGTTCTAGTGACTAAATACCAAAATAAATAACTTGTGGATACATCTAAAGTGCAGATGTTCAACAAGAAACAATTATTAAATATATAAATAAGAGTTCACTTGTACATGGTGTACAGTAGCCCCTCGTCTAAATCATACTTTATCATTTTTTGGTTGAATAAATGTCCACTACAATTTAAGAGATTGAGTAATAATATGAATGTCGTCATCTATAAACCAGTGCCGATTTCCGGGGTTTGCACTACTTTTGCAGGGTGTTAATTGAAGGGTTAACAAAGTGTAAGGAAAACATCTCATATTTGCCGCCCAAACAAGTAGTTTGAAAACTTTAGGTGAAATTGTCCTCTCATTTAAAGAATTTTGTATTTTTTAAAGCTTTTGAGTATCTTCTTTTGTTACAAGGACGGAATTTTAAGTTTCCAGTTGGATCTATTTTAAAGTGACTTGCGTATTCATGCTACGATGACAATTAGGGAAATTTTCACAAAAGCAACTTTTAAAAATAGGAATGTATCTTCCTCATTGTACTAATATCAAGGTTTAAAGGGTGCTGCAGCTGTCAATCCGACATGCAAGGATATTAATGATATTGTGATATTAAGTGTACAGTCTCTTATAAGTACTTTCCAATGATTCCAATCATTGTTTAAGGTTCCATTAAGGAACATGAATCTTTGATGATAAAAGTAGTTTCTGATGGTAATTTCATTACTGACATTTTTATAAAAAAAGAAGGTAATTTTCTGTTCTTTAAACATTATTGATCCGGAATCTATTCTATTCTAAGAAGGAATAATAGTTTTACAAAAATATATATTTTCTGTCATTTAAATATTGAAAGATAACTTTATTTTTGTAATTTTTCTTTTTTCTTCATTAAAAAGGACGTGCGGTTTGATCTTAATAGAATGTGATTTGCCTTATTAATTTCTTAAAAATCAACGAACATAATTCTTACTTCGTCAAATTTGATCTTTTTCATAAATAAGGTGACACATAAGGGGAAAATACTAATGCTGCTTCCTGGATCCGGATTCGCAAAAACATGCGGATCCACGGATCCGGATCCAAGGGGCAAAATATCAACCAAATAATGCCGATTTTTTCCATTGCGGACCCAGGATCCGGATCCGTATCAAAATTAAATGGATCCTAAGCACTGGTCAAAATACCATGTAGGGTCAACGTTTCAGTTTCCTGTCTTTTTTATGAGGTTTTCAAGGGACTGTTTACTTGATCCTATATTGACAGAGTTGCTTGTTCGATTCACAACAGTCCCCTTAAAAGCTTTTGCATGACCAAGTACGAATAAGATGTTATTTTGTTTCTTTTTTAAAACTAATTAATTATATTTGCGGCTTCTCTACAACGTTACTTGCGCATTTCTTGCTTTAGAATTATTTAAGAAGTGAAGTTTTCAGGCCAGAACAACGACGTTATCTTCTACATTATGTATTGGATCAAGGCTTCAAGGGTGCTGTTGTGAATCAGGCATGCACAGTAACTTAAAAATTCGTTTACAGTCTCTTAAACTCAATGTGTATCAGGTCAGACAGAGCTAATCCTTTAATTAGATTATCTTTGAAAAAAGCCGATTACTAGATTTATGTTGAAAAATCTTTGATTAGAATAAACCATATTAAGGGGATCAAAGGGATAATTATTTATAGTTTATTTAAAAAACCCTCAAACAGACAAAAAAAGGCGTTATGCATTTTGATATTATTAAATTGTATTAATTTTTTTATGCAGGTTGTCCCATATCATATTAGATCATAATTGTGATTTTAGGGACTAATCAGAAAATTTATAAAACAATGAATCATTTTTTAAAAACGTAAAAGGTTTTAAAAAGTTTTCTTGCAGAAAATACTAGGTTTTTAGTGCGTATTTTGGCGTTAAAGCTTAGAGATAATCTAATATAATATGGGACGCTCTGTAGTTTTTACAACATTTTCTCAAGTTTACGCCTATATTTAAATCGTTAAGATTTAAATTTTCCCTTGTATTCTTAATTATTCTTATTTTATTTCCCAGAACACATGAATTTCATTTTTTTTACATTTTTTTTCTAAAAGCATTTTCTCTTAAACATGCATCTTATTTTGAATATCATATGTAGGTGATATTATATAATTTACTATTTGTAGGGGTTTGGATTTAATTTAGTACTAACTTGGAAACCCAGCTTTGCATGGAAACTAAACGCCAACCAACCCAGTTTATAATCTTTAAACCATACTAAGAATATTCCCCTGGTTTTACCGTGTTCCTTAATCAAAATTTGATCAAATCGGCCAAGGGGTTCCTTCCTTTATACAGTCGTCGTCGTCGTCGTCGTCGTCGTCGTCGTCGTCGTCGTCATCGTCATATATATCAACACTGCTTTCGATTTCAATTTTTTAACTCCACTAAGCTCTTAAAGTGCATGGATACATACACGTAATTATAGAAATAAAGAGAAGCTGTCAATTAGCACCTTCTTTTTGTTTACTTGTAAACTTGTAATTTGACGAAAGCATGTTATAAATCAAAACTTGTATCGAAAACTCATCTTCATTGTATTGATATGAACGCCGACCACTGTTGATCTCATCTTAGACCTTTGGTTTGGAAGTAGGACGTCCCTAAACTTTGGTTTGGAAGTAGGACGTCCCCAAACTTGGGTTTGGAAGTAGGACGTCCATAAACTTGGGTTTGGAAGTAGGACGTCCCTAGACTTGGGTTTGGAAGTAGGACGTCACCAAACTTGGGTTTGGAAGTAGGACGTTCCTAAACTTGACAGGAAGAATGACAAGTTTTATAATAAAGTCATTAAACATTGGACAATGGACAATCCGAAATAATAATAATAAAGATAATAATCTAACTACAAAAACTGTTTTTATCCTTACTTTAATGGATGTGGGTACTATTAATATTATTTTACCTATCAACTTTGATGTCTTCTTACATATTTGACGTACTTATTGAATGCTAAAAAGATTTAAAGCTGGATATGATTCACTAACCCAAGGTGACATGGACATGGGGAATTGACGAGGAGCTCAACATAACATAGCCTTCATGACATGATACTTTAACTGTAGATTGAATGATAATATTAATAATAATAATACTAGGCCCGTGAGATTTGTCCTGAGTTAGTTCTAGTGAATGGTGAAGATCTTGCAGAATACAGGTAGATTTTAAATAAATAGAGATTACATATATACAGTGAGACCTATAAATCTGTGGAATACGAAGACAACTTTACTTTATAATTTTAAAATGTCCAATACACAAAATACAGCAATTGTACTGTGCAGTGTATACAGGCGAATTCCTTAAGATAACTTGGGATTTAAAGCTAATTTAAAGCTGGTTAAGCTAATTGCTCATCAGCAACATAAAATATTCACTACTTCCTTTCACGTCGTCTTCCATTTTCCACAATTTAATGGGTCCAACTATACAAGGATACATTTAGCAGTTTATAGTAAATAGTCCCTTTAATGCTGCGTTATGTTGTTTAATGAAACAAAAGACTTTGTAAACTTTCTTTTTTACTTTTTACAAAGTTCGATATTAACAAATTTTCTATTCATTGCTCGTGTTAGAGAGTTTATATTTCAGACGAGTCAGCACAGCTGTTTATTCATCTTTATGTGAAACAGGTATAAAAAAATGTTAAGATCTTTGTTATTTTGTATTTTGTAAGGCCTGACATTCCACTAAAATGGACTATATATAATTAACGTAATTTCAAGTTGTCCTCAATTTCTTTAGAGTAGCATGATCGATTAACAACTGTACCCTTCAAATCTTTCTCATCAATGATGAATGACACATCTAAGTTGATTTTCAGTTGTGTTTCTTCAAATGCAACTTAAAGTTACAGAGATGATGGAGGCCATTGTCAGAATTCAACACTTAAGATCGAAAAACGACCATATATTCCTCATTGTTATTCGGCTAGAGGTATTGAGGGTACCACTGTCAATTGAGCATGCTACTCTGTTTTTTTAATGGAGGGTTACGTTTAAGTACTGTTAAAGTCTCTTAAAATATTTACATTATAAGCTTTAACTACCTTAATTGGATTATTTACTTATTTTGAGTTATCACATTATACTGGGATGAGAATTGGTTGGATATCATTATATCCAGGTATACTCTCTTTATCTAGGGAGTCCTGTAGAAAGGTTAGGTATGGATGAGAGTCAGACTTAGTTGGATATCATTATATCCACTCCAGGTATACTCCCTGTATTGAGGGAGTGCTGTAGAAAGGTTGAGTATGGATGAGAATTGGTTGAATATAATTATATCCTGGTTTACTCCCTGTATCTAGGGATTCCTGTAGAAAGGTTGGATATGGATGAGAACTGTTTGGATATCATTATATCCAGATATACTCCCTGTATTTAGGGAGTCCTATAGAAAGGTTGGGTATGGATGAGAGTCAGAATTAGTTGGATATCGTTATATCCACTCCAGGTATACTCCCTGTATTTAGGGAGTGCTGTAGAAAGGTTGAGTATGGATGAGAATTGGTTGGATATAATTATATCCTGGTTTACTCCCTGTATCCATGGATTCCTGTAGAAAGGTTGGGTATGGATGAGAATTGGTTGGATATTATTATATCTAGGTATACTCCCCTATATTTAGGGAGTGCTGTAGAAAGGTTGGGTATGGATGAGAATTGGCTGGATATCATTATATCCAGATATACTCCATGTATATTAATCTAGGGAGTCCTGTTGAAAGGTTGGGTATGGATGAGAATTGGTTGGATATTATTATATCCAGATATACTCCCTGTATCTAGGGAGTCCTGTTGAAAGGTTGGGTATGGATGAGAACTGGCTGGATATTACTAAAATTATCCAAGTTCGACGTAGAGAGCAAAACATGACTGATATTTCGTTAAGGTTAGTTCCATGTACATTGTCAAACTACTCCATAGCTTACAAACTAACTACTTTAAACCTTACAAATATCTACTTACCTTACAAACTAACTACTTACCTTACAAACTAACTATTTAACTTACAAACTATCTACTTACCTTACAAACTAACTACTTACCTTACAAACTAGCTACTTACCTTACAAACTAACTATTTACCTTACAAGCTAACTACTTAAGGTTTAAACTAAATATTTAGCGTACAAACTAACTTCTTAGCGTACAAACTAATCATTTAGCGTACAAACTAACTATGTAGCGTAGAAACTTTTAGTACATATTAAAATTTTAAAAAGAATGAACAAGTTTCAACTTTTTTTTATAATAATAAATTGGTCATGTTTTGTTGAGGCTTCTGTCGAATCCAATGTTTTGGACAGTGGAATAAAAAGCAAAGTTGTTAAGAATAATATTTCAAAAAATCTCAGACAGTGCAGATTTTTGTTTGCAAGTCAATAAAAACATTTTAATAATTTAGAAAAGCATGGAATATGCCTTTTCTAACATGTGGACACACATATTCATCATTCAATATTTAAAACAGCCAATCCCACATATAAGAATACATTGCATGAAATGTCTTGAAATTTAGTACGAAAATTATGACAGTTGTAATGCTTCATCATTGGTCTGCACAACGAGAAAGCTGCAGAGATAATCGCAGCTTTAACGGGTTGAATACGATTTGTGAAAATAAATCCAAATATCATTATAGAGTCGTAAGTTTTTTGATAATTCTTAAGTAACTGCTTCTATTTTTAATTTAAGGTAAATTAATAGCCCTGAAATATAAAGGACAGCAATGGATATATTAAACTTATTTTCCGCGGCATTTGATCTTAAATATGTTGAGAATACGACATTTTAAAAAACTCTTCCTATGTATTCATACATCTGGGATTGATTGAAGAAAAGTAGACGAAGTCTCAGTGACTCTTCATTGACAAAAAAATAGTTTAATATTAATATACGATTCACAAAGGTACTCTCTAAAGCTTTTTATCAAGAATGCATGAGATATTCATCATATCCATTCAAAACTTATTATTTTTAATTTTGGTTTCTATCCATTGTGAGCAAATTGGCAGAATTATATCTTTCTTATTATTTAAGAGCACTCTAGGTATACCCCTCTTAATTGGAAAATCGCTTGAATTTACGGAACAGTTTCTTTCATTTAGTGGTAAAGTATGTGGAGAGCTTGAATGTGAAGAGTGTGAATGCATAGATAATCTCAAAATAGGATCCGTCATAGCACAGGTTTAATATTTTATAATCATTTGGAGAAAATCTGTTTTTTTTATTACGAGTCCAACTGAAAGGGCAAAATCTCGAAAGTGTAAGTCCCCCCCCCCCCAAAGCTTCAAAGATTGTTCCCCCATTCTTAAAAATGTACACTCTTTAATTAGCAAACAAATATAAGAATAGTTGCACATGGTCAAATCAAACTTAATATGAAACAGATTTGTTAAAATATGTAGATATTGTTTTTTTTTGGCTGTTTCTACAGGGTTACTAACAAAGGATGAGAATGTAAAGACGACCTGAAACTTAAGTCTTCTGGCTGGAATATAATCATTTTATGACTTATTGAATGGTCAGACAAAAAATAATGACGTTTAAAGATTCAGGGCATCATAAATATAAGGAATAAGTATAAATTCTGAACAATCGTCTTTGCAGTCTCATCCTTTGTAAGTAACCCTGTATATCAAATCTAATAATACGAAATTTGAGAATTATAAAACGTTGCTTTGACAAAACATTTGAGGAAATTCTTTTTTGTTTCTATTTTATCATCTTATTAGAAAAGTTTTGTTTCCGTTCTTAAGTTGTGATTAATGTTATTATATTCAACATAAAGTGATCAATTTTTATAATCAATTGGGGCGCTAATTGATCTCCATCTTATGCAGACCTACGGATTAGTTTAATATCCCGTGGTAATCCTACCCTGTAGAGATAACTTCTATTGAGGGATCGATTATTTATCCTCAAACTTATAAGAGCCCGCACTGCATATTGAGATCAAACATTCCAGAATAACGATATTTAACACAAAGGAACTGTGACCTCAGGTCACGTTGAATTAAAACTTCAAATTTTTTTCTTTTTTCTGTAAAATGTCAACTTTATTTTTGATATTCTAGGAGCTGAGAATGATGTTGAAAGACAAGCATAATCTTTCATCCAGTGCAGGTTTCGTATTAAAAATATGGTTAATCAGGCTTTTGGGCGCGCTTCTATTTCATTTGTAAACATTTTCTCTTTGAATACATCGTAAAACAGAAAACAAGAATTCGCGGATTTAAAAAAAATTTCGCGGATTTTCAAAATTTTCGAAAAATAGAAGCAAATTTTTGAAAATTTAATCATCCAGAAACCTTTCCTGGGGGTCACGTGAGGTCCCACAAAAAGGGGGGGGGCATAGGTCGTATTACTCTCCGGAAAATATGAACAGTGGTTAAACATAACTTAGCTATGGCCTAGGACGCTGATTTTTTGCATGCTAACTCACTAATATGTATTGAAACTGCAAAAGGCAATTTCAAAAAGATCGAAACAAATGTGCATTGTGCGCGCTCGCAATGCTAACCTTGAATTAAAAAAATTTGAGGCACTAGGGCGCAAAATTTTCAGGGATTATTTTGTGTTATCGCGTCCTGGTGCAATTTCAAACGTGAAAAAAGTCGTATTTTTTATACAAACAAACAGACAGACAAGAAAAGTATATATATTTATATATAAAGAGGGGTCATTCTTATCAAGTCAGACACCACATTGACGTCGAATTTGCGCTCAAACTCAGGATTTACAGATCTTTAAAAAGTGTAATATGTCTAAAATGAATCCGAAAGAAGTTTTCCACAACACTGCATACTCAGTTCAACTACCTTACATAGCCGGTCACTCTCTTTAAGGTTTATACAGGGCTAGCATATATCATGAGAAAACATAAAAGCCAGGGTCCTCAATGCTTTAACTGGGCATTTATTTTTTGTTAATTAAGTCTTGAGATGTCGAGCTAATTTCAACTGATTATTACAAGATTAAATATTATTTTAAGATTTTATTTACTTCTTGTATATGATTAGAAATTTTACATAATTTATAATTATATTTATATTTTTTGACCTCGACTTTCTTCACGAGTCCATCCTCCAATTTTCGCAAAACCTTTTCTTTAAAGATTCCCTATAATGTATTTAATGATTTTGTAAAGTTGTATTTTTGACATTAACTTAACATAACATCAACTTTGGCAATAATTCAGTAACGAGATGTTTCAGGAAGCCGAAATATTGGATTTGATGTAATCTCATAATATCTTAGCTGTGTACAAAATTGACTTCTATGGTTTCTAAAAACTGGGGGAGTGGATAAGACCCGGGGTTACATAAAGATCTAAACCATTATGTAGAACTTGCAGAGACCCTAATTAGAAGATCCTATTTTTTCAAATTAGAAAATGATAAAAATATACTATGAAAGCCATCTGTTAACGTTATTGTGCTTAAATTGGGACTGTTCAATGTCATATTGCCACTATTTGCTGATTTGTTATACATGAAACGATTCTTATATAAATTCATTCGCTCTCTGGTGGAAACCAACTCATACGTTTTTAATTTTCCAGGTATAGCGCATAACAAGGTTCTCGCCAAGCTGGTTGGAGGTGTGAACAAACCAGATGATCAGACCGTCATTGCTCCGGGTTCAGCTCTTTTACTTCTTAAACATGATCTCCGGGTTACCAGTATACCAGGTGAGGTTCAGTTCTTTAAAATGATCTCCAGGTTACCAGTATACCAGGTCAGGTTCAGTTCTTTAACATGATCTCCGGGTTATCAGTATACCTGGTCAGGTTCAGTTCTTTAACATGATCTCTAGGTTACCAGTATACCAGGTCAGGTTCAGTTCTTTAACATGATCTCCGGGTTATCAGTATACCTGGTCAGGTTCAGTGCTTTAACATGATCTCCGGGTTATCAGTATACCTGGTCAGGTTCAGTGCTTTAACATGATCTCCGGGTTACCAGTATACCAGGTGAGGTTCAGTTCTTTAACATGATCTCCAGGTTACCAGTATACCAGGTCAGGTTCAGTTCTTGGGTTACCAGTATACCAGGTCAGGTTCAGTTCTTTAACATGATCTCCATGTTACCTGTATACCAGGTTAGGTTCAGTTTTTAAACATAGTCTATGTGTATACCATGGTTAGGTTCAGAAAACATAAGGACAGTTGAATATAGTTAACAAATAAAAGAAACAATCGTTTTAATGTTTTTATGCTTTTTCACTTTTTTTATCTACAACTTTTTTCTCTTCCCTATATAGTTAATATCTTGAGTTAAAACTTGAAAATTGATAATTCCAGTGAACTAACATCAAAACTCGGAAATTTATATTTCAAGAAAAGAGTTAAATTTGTTTAAGAAATTCGAGAAGTTGAACTATTTTGATATCTTTATATCTTATCTAATAGTTCAAGTAAGTCTATACTAGAAATATATAGTTCAGCAAACATTACAGATATTGTTTTTCTTTTGAACTATTCTCTCTAGAGTTTCATCAGACATTTACCACGAATCATTTTGCAAAAGTCACTTAAATGTGGGAATTTATTACTTTTTTTAAAGTGAATGTTTGCAAAACTAAATAGAGCCATCATTGGTATTATTAGCAAAGAATCGAGAATGAAGATATCAGATAAATATTAAGACAAGGTGCCCCAAAAGTTTTTCATCTTGCCTATTTTTAAGGCTTCAACCTTTAAGATGGTGCACATCGATTGAAAATTTTTCATAAATTTCGAAAATATCCAAAATTGTAAAAAATCGAACCGTGGTAAGAGCTCTAGTACCCTAAACCCCGTTTGTTTGGAACACCCTGTATTTATTGAAATCTTGTGTCCTCGGCTTTTCTGTAAAGTGACTTTACGAATAGGCAGGCAACAACATTTCTAAGTTTTGCTGGGTTGTAATGGTGTTTTTTTTTCTTTTTTTAAACGAGCCCCTCAAAATGACGTTTCTTTCAGGTGTGGGAAGAAAAACAGGAGAGCTGCTTTCTGCAGCTGGGATTGAAAATTTAGAGCAGCTTAGAGCTGCTCCCGTTGAGGATGTAGAAGCAGTGGGAATATCGAGGTTTGTTCTACGTGGAATTTTACATGATAAAAACTTAATGTTTCAAACTTCACGTAAATTGTTACATGTTCCATGAGACATGTTTTATGTGATACGTTTAATGTGACATGTATCATTTGACCATTCCATCTGACATTTTTCATGTGAAATGTTTCATGTTATGTATCACATACTGCACTTTTTTAATTTAGTTGTACATGTTTCTGTTTAACTTGTCAGTGCTTCTGTTCATGTTTCTGTTTAACTTGTTAGTCCTTCTGTTCGTGTTTCTGTTAAACTTGTTAGTGCTTCTGTTCATGTTTCTGTTTCTTACTTCATAATCATTTTCAGCGATGCCTAAAATCTAAATTATTATTCACATTTTTTTTCGTTTTAGTCTAATTTTAAATTGGTTTATATTTAAATATTTAATTTGGTTGAGTATATCCGCCAAGGTTAATAATATTGGAAGACGACGGAAAAAGCCAATATTGATATTTTGGAACATAAGATTGCAAAATTATAGTCATAAAAGTAATGAAGTCAAAATCTCTTTCAAGACACGGCTTCAATCTTGATCTTGATATTAATCATAATTTCTAAAATTCCGATTTTAACTAAGTTTAAGATTTTATTAATTTTTTAAATATTTGCCTAGGGTTCAGGCAGATGTTATCAAAGGACTCTCCTGGGGTCGGGACAATTCAGAGGTCAAAATGTCAGGTCGACCGGCAAGTTTAGGCCTCGAGGACAGGTAGGAGATGTCAGGGGCGTAGTGGAGGTTAAGCCTAGGGGGGTGCAATTTTGTGCACCCCCTTATAAAACCCGTATTAGGACAAATTAAAGCTTAAAATCAATATAAATCTACCCTGACCATAGTTACCAATTATAAAATCTAGTAGTAAATAAGGAAAAAACTTTGATTTGAGGTAAAAAAAAGCGTTTTTTAAATGTTGAAGGGTACTGCCCCCCCCCCCTACTACGCCCCTGGGAGAGGTCAATAGGCCAAACACTGGTGCTCTTTTCTGGATTAAGAACCTGTAGAGAAGATAAAGATGTAATATTAAGGAAAGTGTCAAGTTTAGGGGAAAAGAAGTTGTAGGCGAGCTCATGATGTAGAGAAGTACCAAATGTTGGATAGGAAAGATTATGTCGGATAAAAGGTCAGTTTTTGAGGAAAAGATAGGTTGCGAGATCAAGATGTCAGGTAGAAATGTTATTAGAGTTGAAGATGAAAGTTAAAGGAACAGTACAAACAAATGTTGTACACAGAGCATGTTTGTTTGTTTTTATGAATCCACTTGATGATTTGCCTCAAATTCGGAATGAAAGCTTGAAATATTCTTGGCATGTTTTTTAGTAATTTAAGTTGTTAAGTGAGTTAATTTTGTTAGAAGAAAATTTAGTTCCAGATAAAGCTGGGTTCCCAAGTAGTCTTCGATAACATCCTTTGTTTTGTTTTGTTTTTGTCTTTCTTACTTTTTAGAATCAAAATTTTTTGCAAAACTACTTATCACACCCTGTAAATGTATTGAGTTATATTCCAAAACATAAGAGACCGGCTCCAGACGTTACCATCTCAGATTTGGCTGAAATTTTGCACACAGCTTAATGTTTAAAAAAAATATATTTCGTTTTTCAATTTTTTTTGGGGGACCTCCGGGGTCGGAGTTGGAGAGCAGCAAAATTTTGAAATTTTTACATAATTTCTGTATTAGTTTTTGTCTTTTTTTGGTTTTTAGTTAGTTAAGAATTTGACTTTATATAATATCAAAGTTACAGGATTTAAAAAAACTTTTTTCTTAAATTTTCAATTCCGCCCCTGGAGGTCCCCAAAAATTAAACGTTTTTTTTTTCAAACATTAAGCTGTGTTTAAAATTTTAGCCAAATCGGAGATGGTCATTTCCATAATTGTCAAACAATTGTCCCTTTTATTTTGGAATGCCCCTATTAGGAAAGTAAGAGAGAAAGGTATATTCCCTTAGCTACTGTAAAATACATACGCTTGAAAGGTTTTCAAAAGAAAGCAATTTATTTCAAAATGAAATAAAGAAGATTTAATTTTTAAGTTATCCAAGGAACAGTTTCCAAACTAGAGAGTAAATTAAAAAGGAAACTTAGATTTAATTCTAGCTTTGAAAGGAATTGAGTCTTTGCCACAATCTAAAATTTTCTAGTCCCTATATCTTTGTAACCTCAAAGTGTGAAACTTTTGATATTTTTAACTTCGATTATTTGATCTAACATAACTCATAGTTTGAAATATTCAAGGTCTACGACATTGGGTTTTAAAGAGATAGGGATTAAAAAATCATAGTTTCTGGCAAAGACTCAGTTTTTTTATGATTTGACTCAAAACATTTTTGAAAATAAAAATTAAATTTTTTACATAATTTTCTGTTTTATAATTGATTTCAAAAAAAAATTAAATCAAATTATTTAGTTTTTAATTGCCATAAACCTTCATTGGTTCGCCCCATCCCCCAGCTTCAAGCCCTTAATTTTCTCTCAACTAATTACCAAATGTTCACTTTGCCACAGGGTTACACAAAAAGATGACACTTAATAACTTCCTAAAATTTATATAATATGACGATTTCAAGATTTAATTAAGAATTCTGCTTTGAAAAAAGTTATAGCCTTTCAATTGATTAATGGCAAAGAAAAAAAAACAAGTTTACAGTAGCAGATAATCGTGAATTTAAGAGAGAAAAAACAAGTTTACAGTAGCAGATAATCGTGAATTTAAGAAAACAAGAAGCGTCGTCTCTGAAGTCCTTTGTACTACTCTTGTATGTTTTACCCCCTTAAACTGAAAAATAATTTTATTTTTATCTGCTGTAGTTTTGCCATTTTATTTTCTTAATTTAATGGTAAAAATGTCAGCTGCTATAAATAGTATCACTCCCACACATGTTGTCAAATATATGTACTTCATGTCACCAAATACTATCCCTGTAAAAAAAAATGACAATTTCACAATAAATAGAAGAAAGAGTTTTGACTTTTGTGCATTTTCGTCACATATTTAAAGGATGTATTTTTATTTCGTAACATTGTTTTATTTTCATGACAGGGGAATTTATTCGATTTCCGAACTAGTTTTTTAAGCCGACGAATTATGTTTCTTATAGAATTATTTGATTCTTATTATAAGTTTGTTTGGAACTTTACAAACATGTTTTGAGAGCTTTAGATTTGACTTGAGAATATTTTGATTGATCGTTTGCTATTTAGATCCTCAGCAATATTTTAACACTTTATTGTTTAAGATTTCTGGGAATATATACAAAGGAAGAGTGTGCTGAAAAACTAAGATGGCTGCTGGGTCGTCTTCTTCTCTTACTTGCCGAGGACGGGAGAAAGCCGACTACAATTAAGGTCGTAAAATTAACCTGCGTCCGTTTTTTTGTGAATACTACAGTCGTCGTCGTAAATTTCAATGCAATAAAGACAACTTTCTATTTTAAACAGCAGAAACATATAACATGTAAACCAGTCGAGAAATTGTCCTTTAACAGATACTCCTTGTTAACTTGTAAACTTATAATTTAAAAAATGCTTGTTAGGAATCAAAGCATTATTGATATAAAGTCGTCTTTATTTTATTAATATAATTTCCGATCACTGTACAATGGTCGACCAGTTTACGTCTCCGACGTACGTCTCAATTATCTTCACGTCAGAGAGGAATCTAACGTAAGAATTTTTTTGTCCAAAAAAAAAATAAGCTAAAAAAATTATTTTTTTGATAGGAATAAGTATCAAAACATTGAAAAATTTAACTTTTATATTTAATTTTTAATGTTTTTATTTCTAGAGAATCATTCTTAAAAATTTAAACCTCTATACATTCTGCATTAAGAACAGAACCCACTAAATATTAAAATAAACAACGCCAAGTGAATATTCAAAATCAATACTTTTAATATAACTCCTGTGTTTAAAGGAAACAAATTAAATCATTTTACAGATTACGGTCAGGGATTATTACAAGGACAAACTTGTAAAGAAGTTCCACAAAGAGAGCCGACAGACAAAGTAAGTTATGATTTAATAAAGAGATTGTGCACAAATTAGCAAAGTTTGAGAGCTATCATTTCTCGTTGAAAATAATTTTAAAAAACGTATTCTGAAAACGTATTCAACCCCAAAGTAGGAGTTTTGAACGTCGAATTTGCGCTCAAACTCAGGATTTACAGATCTTCAAAAAGTTGTATATGTCTCAAATGAATCCGAAAGAAGTTTACCACAACACTGCATACTCAATACAACTACCTTACATAGCCAGTCACTCCCTTTAATAAAGAGATTGTGCACAAATTAGCAAAGTTTGAGAGCTATCTTTTCTCGTTGAAAAAGGGCTTCGCAAAAGCTTTAAACCTTTAAAAACAATTTTACACTTTGTCAGACGCCCGTCATGAGTTGATAATTAGTAAAAACGGAAATAAAGTCTTGATTTTGTTACGTACAGGGTCACCCACAAACGATGAGACTTTAGATTGTCATATTTATTATCTAAAGAGTTGCAGGTCGTCATTAAAGTCTAATTTTTTGTGGGTCACCCTCTAGTAAATGGTTTTCTTTTTTTTCAGAGTAAGTCCCAGACTATTCCAGTTTGAGAATGGTTCTATTAAACCTGATTCTGAAACATCTCTAGTCGACCAGTTTCTGGTTCTCCTGGGGAAGATGATCGATTACTCCGACAGCTTTCACATCACCCTCCTGGGCATTGCTGTCACGGACTTCGTGGACCAGGTCGAGAAGAAGGGGTCCATTAAAAACTTCTTCATAAGTCCTAAAAAGGATGGAATTCCTCAAAGTGTTCCCACTGAGCTGAGCAAACCAAAGAAAAACTTGTTCTCTGATGATTCTGAAGAAAGGGCGCAGAAACGAAAACAATCGTCCGAGGAGGATTTTTCTAAAAAATCTAAAGTTGAGATTATGGTCAAAGATACAAATGCAAACCTGTTGGTTAATCCAGGACCTGGAGAACCTAAACCCGTCCCATCAACCTCTGCTCCTATTTCTTGCTCAACCTGCCCTCCAGAGTACGACCCAGAGGTCTGGAAAAACCTTCCTGAAGATCTTAAACAGGAATTAATAAGGAACACTTACACCACTGATAAAGTATTAATGGGGAAAGGATCAAAAATATCTACGGAGTCTAAATCTAAACCAAATTGCTCCAAGCTCTCTCCGGAGTACAAATCTAAACTAAATGGCTCCAATCTATCCCCGGAGTCTAGATCTGACCCAAATAGCTCCAAGCTCTCCCCGGAGTCTAGATCTGAACCAAATAGCTCCAAGCTCTCCCCGGAGTCTATATCTAAACCAATGCTAGAGATCCCCGTGTGTCCGAAGGGATTGGATCCCGAAGTCTTCGCTCAGCTACCAGAAGATATTAGAAAAGAGTTGTTATCTGATTCAGCATCAGCTGTAAAACCGAAGAAAACTACTCCGCAAACTAAATCCTCGAAAAACGCTAAAAAAGGGTCTGCCACAAAATCCAAAGAAAAAAATTCCATTTTAAATTATTTCAACCGATCATAATTTAAAAACTTTAATTAAATTAAAAACGAATTCCCCTTCAAACTCGTTTTAACTTCGTCCCCTCCCCCTTATTTTGAAAAATGTTATGCTGAAATAAACCTTATGATGAAAAAGATGAATTAAAAATATTTCAAATAAAGAAAAACGAAGTTTAAAGTTCCATTGATTTTGTTTACTTACTTCAAGTTTTCAAAAAACTTAATCACCTCTTCCACATTTTTCCTTTCAGCTTAAACAAAATGCTGGCTATTAGAATATCCTCAAATAGTTTTCTAAAAGTCAAAGCATGGTTATTTAATCGAAATATGAAATATATCCAATTTTTTAAATAAACCATTTTACTGTGATCAAATGTACACCTTGTTTAATTTTTAATATCTAGTCTATATCATAAAGAAATATACTTTTGTTTTTAATCAATCAGTGTTTTAAATTGAAATGAAATTAGCTTTATTTTCTGATGTTATTTGAATCGCTATGAAATCTGACAAAAAAAATGTTGGCTGACATTACTTTTGTTTCAGGTATTTCATTTTGGTGGAACTAGAATGTCCGGAATCTGTATAAAATAGAAAATTAAGTTTTTTAAGAAAAATTCTTGTTTTGCTGCAATCAGATATTTGTCTATGTACATTGTACAATGCACATTGTACAATGTAAAAGGTTATTTGTGATTAGAGAGTCCTAACTTTATATAACCAATGAAATTAGGTAAGCAACGCCAATTCTTGACGAAGAGTATTTCGTAACTTAATTCCCATTTTGATTGGGACACCCTGTAGCGTTGATTCATGCTAGGCTAGGTAGTAATTTTGATGAAATTCCTGAAATTTATGCGTTTTTTACAAGAAATAATCAGTTGATTGATCTTTAAATTTATCAGTTGCTTAAAGGGACTATTACATAAATTCAATGATACCTCCGTGCATGCGACGATGGCAATACTCGATTTATAACCTTTACCTTTCCCCGGCCTTGAAACCTGAGGAAGATAACCTAGTCAGACAAAGTTTTAAATGGAAACGCTGTGAATTGAGCATTGCCATCTTTGTATGTAGTCACTTGATTTTACGCACACAGTCCCTTTAAGTTAACTTTTCCTGACAAAAATATAGAATAGACATGTATTCACTTTTCATAGATACAGGTCAAATAATTTAGCTTTAACATTCTTATTCTTTGTATCAATTTCCGTCCATTGCTGACTCAACTCCTTCTCTTTCTCTCTCCTAGAATATATTTTCTTTCATTCATTATTCATGATCGGATAAAAATAATGCTGTAGGGATGTTAATTTCACACACACCCCTCCCTCTCAGTGGGGACCAATTATTTTTCATTAATAGAATTCTTAAATTTTGGTTCAATATTAAAAAATAAATATTTTCTGAAATTCTGTTGAACATCAGTGAATTGTTAACCCCTAAAATATTCTTTAACTAGAACCTACGACCCTTGACATGATCCTTGTGAGATTATATACAGGGTTACCCACAAAGGATGAGACTGTAAAGATGACCAAAAATCCTTAAAATAAGACGATCCCAAGGTTAAAATAAGGCGATCCCAAGGTTAAAATAAGTATGTTGCCCTTGATGTAGAATTTTAATGGCTTATTAAATGATTTTGCAAGGAATGAATAAGTTTACAATTGCAGGGAATTATAAATATAAGAAACGAGACGGTATAAAATACGTACAGTCGTCTCTGAAGTCTGATATTTTGTGGTTAACCCTTTAGTATTCTAGTATTCAGATGATAATCTATGGAAGGGCTAACTAACGTTATGTTAAGTGATGTTGACTATTCACAACGATTTCCTTAAAACCTTAAAGGGACTAGTGTTGTGGCCTTCTATATAAAAGAGGGGCAACGGTATATCTATTTAGTATTTATACATTTATCTAATCAATATTGATATTGTTGTTTTTCAGTTTGCTAGGTTGAAAAGTGTTTGATTTTCACAATGTCTTCCATTGTTTCTGAGCCAGGAACTGCAGGACACTAAATTATTGGGAAACCACAATTAATGATATGCAGAGTGTCCCAATAAACATGGGAATTGAGAGACGACTTGAATGTCGTCTTTGATTTCTGATATTTGATGCAAAGAAATAAACGTCTGACAAGCTTTTCATAAAGTGATCTACCTTTCTTGTATCTTCAAAATTGACGAAGATATCAGATATTATGAAATGCCACTCCATAAATGAAGTCACTTTAAACGACTTCATCATTAAAAATTAACTTTGTTCATAATTAATGTCGTGACAAGAAGATAATATAATGGTGTCTGAACAAGATAAGATTTCTTTATCTTAATATATTTCCTGATTTTTTAATCAGAACTTTAGATTAGTAAAGGGTATTTTGTAAATGATGTACAGTTGTATGCATAGATTAACAGCCAGAGGAGAATCTAGATAAACCAGAGATTATTATTCTTAGAGGAGGAACTTCATAAACCAGAGATTATTATTCTTAGAGGAGGAACTTCATAAACCGGAGAATATTATTCTTAGAGAAGAAACTACATAAACCAGAGAATATTATTCGTAGAGAAGTAACTACATAATGTTGTATTCCGGATTGTTTGGTATATGAGTGAACAGTCCCTTGAATCCAACAGGAAGCCAGATGAGTCAGTACATCCCGGACCGCTGCAGCGTAGACACAAGTCGCACTGCACATAGCCGTCCAGGGACCTGTGCTACATACCGTGCACAGACAGCTTACAGAGAGAACCTTTCTGAACGAGAGAAGAAGAAGAAGACGATGAACCGCGTTCCAGTCATAGTGCGGAACCCTGCCTATATCGAGGAACTAGAGTCGGATGAAGATGTTGATCCAGCAGACCTTGCTCCTCTTACAAGTGAAAACACTCCAATTGTCACTGTTCCCGCTTCAGAGGATGAAGATGTAGCTGAGGAGGTTGTAGAGGATGGAGATGAAGATCCTGATGAGGAAGATCTGCCCAAGATAATGCAGGATGTCCTCGAAGAGCTAGTGGAGCTTAATAGAGAAGTGACCCAGGGCTTACAAGGATTGGACCAGGAGCTAGAGAGCATAATGTCCCTTAGGGACACTAGCTCACAGCAGCCTACTGTTGTCCCCAACGTCAATGTATGGGACACAGGGAAGGCTATAGAGCAGGAGTACAGGCTGCACCCTGACCCAACGATGATGGAGGTCAGGGACAGGTTGTCCAATCAGGTTTGGGATCTGCTCCAGATATCACAGGAGCAGGTTGACCAGCACACCTGCAATAATAAGGATATGAAGTTGATTGAAGGACTGAGAACTACAGGGTGTCCCAAAAAACATGGGAATTCAGTGAAGCTATCTCGATATATGGAGATAGCTGAAGTATTGTAATGCCAGGTTACAAATATATATGACAGCGCATGAGGAGTTAGGCCCGCGGAATAGGACTAACCCGATCTGCAAAGTCAACAGGTTACACACATGATAGATATAAACAGGTTTAAGTACTTGTATAAATCTTATTAAGTGTAGATTTTAAATACCATTTATTGCACGTATTTGTGGTTCCCAGATACCACAATAACCCAAAGAATATTATTCCTAGAGGAGAAACTTCATATACCAGAGAGTATTATTCTTAGAGGAGGAACTACATAAACCAGAGATTATTATTCTTAGAGGAGAAACTTCATAAACCAGAGAGTATTATTCTTTGAGGAGGAACTACATAAACCAGAGATTATTATTCTTAGAGAAGAAACTTCAAAAACCAGAGATTATTATTCTTAGTGAAGAAACTTCATAAACTAGAGGGTATTATTCTTATAGGAGAAACTTCATAAACTAGAGAGTATTATTCTTAGAGGAGAAACTACATAAACCAGTGAGTATTATTCTTATAGGAGAAACTTCATAAACCAGAAAGTATTATTCTTCGAGAAGAAAATTCATAAACTAGAGAGTAATATTCTTATAGGATAAACTTCATAAACCAAAGATTATTATTCTTATAGAAGAAACTTTATAAACCAGAGAGTATTATTCTTATAGGAGAAACTTCATAAACCAGAGAGTATTATTCTTATAGGAGAAACTTCATAAACCAGAGAGTATAATGCTGATAGGAGAAACTTTATAAACCAGAGAGTATTATTCTTAGAGGAGAAACTACAAAAACCAGGGTATATTTCTCTTAGGAGGTAGGAGGAACTACATAAACTAGAAAGTACTATTCTTACAGGAAAAACTTCATAAACCAGAGAGTATTTTTCTTAGAGGAGAAACCACATAAACCAGAGAATTATTGGCTATAGTGAACTTAAATACGAATGTCTTCCTTTATTATGTAAGAAGATAGCTAGAAACTATACCTGGAGATATTAGGTATAGCATAGACCAGGTCCAACCTACTACTAGATTTAAACATACCTGGAGATATTCGGTATAGCATAGACCAGGTCCAACCTACTACTAGATTTAAACTATACCTGGCTATATTAGGTATAGCATAGACTAGGTCCAACCCATTACTAGATTTAAACTATACCTGGATATACTAGGCATAGCATAGACCAGGTCCAACCAGGGGTCAAAATAATTCCTTTTTCAATCCCATTTGGGAATGACAAATTTGAAAGAAATGGGGGCAAATTCTTTAATTGGGGGCAAATTTTTTTTTATGATAATTAAAAATAAAATTGGGGGCATTTTTTTAGGGTATTTTTTTAAAAAATTGGGGGCATTTTTTTCAAATTGGGGGCAATGGGGTAAATGTGTTAGTGGAATTTGAAAAAAAAAAATTTAACTGGGGCATTTTTTCTAAAAATTGGGGGCATTTTTTTCAAAATTGGGGGCAAAAAATTATTTTGGGATCGAGAAAATCAGCTTTTTTGGAAATTACATTGACCCCAGGGTCCAACCCATTACTAGATTTAAACTATATACCTGGATAAATTAGGCATAGCATAGACCAGGTTCATTCCATTACTAGATTTAAACTATATACCTGGATATATTAGGCATATAATAGACCAGGTCCAACCCATTACTAGATATAAACTATATACCTGGATATATTAGGTATAGCATAGACCAGGTCCAACCCATTACTAGATATAAACTATACCTGGATATATTAGGTATAGCATAGACCAGGTCCAACCCATTACTAGATTTAAACGCCAGAGTTCTATTCTCAGAAATCACCTGAAAAAAGGATTAAGTCAATGTTTTTAAAGAAGAAAAGGGTTTTATAATGTTAATTCTTTGGAAATTATTTTCACTTTGTTTTGGGAACAGTTCAATATTCCAATCTAAACGTGAACCCTGAAAAACTTTTAGCACTTCATCTAAAGCCCAAGCTATGTGCAGTTTGCATTCAGGAAAATGTTGATTGTGTATTACCCTGTATCTACCTGCCATTGTGGAGTAGAAGTAAATTTCCCCTTTCCTCTGCTCAGATTTGCGTAGGTTAGATCTTCACTATATTATATGCAGAACATACTAAGTACTTTAATTTCACGCCTCAAACTTTAATCTTTCTTTTTATTTTTGGAAACTGATGGTGTAATCCGTAGATTTGATTAAATATTTGATCTTGCAGAACATGTCTGCGGGATCAGGTCGGAGGAATGAAATGATTACAATATTAAAATTTGTATTAAGTAACCAATTTAAAAGAAATTATAAATTAATGAAGCCCTATTTTTGAAAAACCGAACAAACCTGTTCTAAGGGTTTCCAGTCAGAATTTCGTTGCGCGGAATTGCGCGCTTTAATTGCTTCCGCTTGTGCAATTTCATTGCGCGGAATTGCGCTATAATTGCGAACAAGGAAGTAATTAAATACTCGCGGAATCGCATGCAACGGTATTGTTTTCCATCTTAAAATCAATAATTTTAACTGTGACTTACAAATTTAAGCAGCAGATACAGGGTGTCTTAATAAACATGGGAATTCAGTGAAGAATTCAATATCGTCTTTTTAAATAATTCTTTGATTTAGTATACACATCTTTACAGCCATTTACCGTTTTCATAAAATAAACTCAAGCAGACATAATGATATTATGGCTTTGAAATAAGGTATTATAATGCTAATTCATAACAAAGACGATATTGAATTCGTCACTGAATTCCCATGTTTATTGGGACACCCTGTATAAGAATGAAAATATCATAGAATTCTCATGCATTTTTTATTTGTTTACATTGGAATGGTTTATTCAAAATTAGATATTTTGCTACAGTGAAAACCAGAAAACTACGGTACTGAAAGACACATCACAGTGTATTTGATGTCGTTACAAAGCAACAAATTTTAATTAGTATCTTGTTAACTCACTTATTCAGTTAAATGGGTCTAAATGTCGTCTTCCTATGCCAGAGTTTTCTGGTTATCAGGCTACATATGAGTATTTTAAAATAAAAGTTTAAATTTAAAATTAATTTTCCTAGCATTTGAGATTGAAATGTTAGTGAAGTTCAGTTTATTGTATGCCACTACCAAAGTTTAAATTGAGTTTTTTTGTTGTTGAACGGAATTTCGTAATAATTAATTGAAATTATTGCATGACATAACGTTTAAACTGAATCAAAAATTGAAACACAAGCTGGAATTGAAAATTAAATATGAGACACCCTGTAAAAACAATATTTGTATGATTCTGTTGCCTTTGGGGTGTCAAAGTTTTCTCTCCTGTTAGATAGGGAAGAAAATTCTCCTGAGCAATCCTCTCCCTGCAAGGAATTGAGCCTTTGCAAATACTCTGATTTTCAAATCCCAATATCTTTGCAACCCAGTGTCGTAGATCTTAAATATTACAAATTGTAAATTCTGTTAGATATTGTAATCTAAGTTTGAAATATCAACTGTTTACACAACCTGGTTTCAAAAATAAAGGGATTAAAAAACTTGAGTTTGTGGCAAAGACTCAATTTCTTTAACAATATTTTCAACTTTACAGATAGAAAATAAACGGGAATCATAAAATATTAATAGATTAAGATAAAAAAATATTTAGTTTATTTTTTTTTATATTTATTTTGCTTTTTCAGAGTTNTCCCCGGGCTGCGGGTTTTATATTTTCCCTTGTTGAAAGGGATTGTACAGGAAAAATGAAAGGGGGTATAGGATGAAACCTGCGAATCTCAGGCGTTGAAAGATACCTATAAGACATCTATCTGATGTTCCTGTCTCGAGAAATTGATATAAAACTGTAAAATTGTAACAAACAAATCTATTACTACTGTAAAATATAAAAATTTGTTTAAATAAACTTTACAATTTGCATTTTTTGACTACTTCAACCCCCCCCCCCATCTAAATTCTCTAAATTCCTTCAATTTTCAAATTGTGTTTTTTTGTATATTATATTTCACTTTGTATTCATTTAAGTTTAATATTAAATTAACTTTCTAGAGCAAGAATTCATTTTAGAATTTAATATGATGTAGGTAAATAAACAATAAATATCTATTTATTTGTTAACCTTCTCATTATGTAGTAAATGCCTTACTCATAAAACTGCTTTCAGACCCGTATCAATCCAGGTACAACTCTTAACTATCAATGTCAAAAACAGGCACGATCTCATCAGCTAATAATGTCGACACGGACACAACCTTGTAAACTATCAATGCCAAACACGGACACGATCTCGTCTGCTTTCAATGTCAACAGGGATACAAGCTTGTAAACTATCAATGCCAAATATGGGCACAATCTCGTCAGCTATCAATGTCAACAGGGACACAAGCTTGTAAACTATCAATGCCAAACATGGGCACAATCTCGTCAGCTATCAATGTCAACAGGGACACAAGCTTGTAAACTATCAATGCCAAATATGGGCAATGGCATGATCTCGTCAGCTATCAATGCCAACACGGACACAAGCTTGTAAACTATCAATGTCAAACACGGTCACGATATCATCAACTTGTATGCTAAATGAGGAACAATTACTTCTCTCACTATAATCTAAGTGGAGTCTATTCCAACTAAATGTATTTGGGGTTATATGTTAGAACATAACATTAATCGACGTAATTACAAGTTTTAAATCAATATATATATATATATATATGTATACAACGTAGTAAAGCTAATCATGTTACATAGTTATTTACAGCGCAGTTAAGGTAAATCAATATATGGTTTTACGTAGCTATTTACAAACATAGATAATTAATAATGTCCTGCGTAATTCAGGTTTAGAGATAAAGTGTTACACAATATTCATTACAATTAAACCCTGTTATCACAAGTTAAGTCATGCATTAAAGGTACTGTTAGTGTAATTTCAAAAGAACTTTCACTTAAAGGTGCATGCCCGATTTATACTATACCATTTTTTAAACATTTATCTGATAATCAATATAGAAAAAATCTTAGTTTTTCTAGTTTCCTACATACTGATTTTGAAGCAAAAACGCGCAAGTCAGTTTTTAGAAAAACCCCAAATGAAATAATCAATTTCAAAGAAAAGAGACTTAAAGATTTTGCGGGTACTGTGAATCGAACAAACCAAGGATGATTCTTAGATTTGATTGCGGCAAAAAATTCCTGATTTTCTGTTACAAGATGAATACATACCTGATATCAATATGGCCGGACACCACTGCTCCTTTCTCAGTTTCAATTTGTAGATACAGAATTGTGTTCAGAGTCCCCTCCTTGTTAGAAGCATATCTCTCTCTAAAAACTAACAAATTAACAAATATACCTAATTTATCCGTTTATCACAACTCTGCAGACAGCCATTTTTTACTTTACATCTAACTAGGAAAGGTTTCCTTAATTAAGGAAATTAATCAGCGATATGTTAAGATAATTTTAATTGGAAATTACTCTGAAAGGAATTGAGTTTTTGTAACAAACTCTGATTTTCTAATTTCAATATCGTTGCAACCCAATGTCGTAGACCTTTAATATTTCAAACTATGAATGCTATTAGATCAAATAATGTAAGTTTGAAATATCAAAGGTTTACACCATCAGGTTACAGAGATATAGGTTTTACAAAAACTGAATTTGTGGCAAAGACTCAATTCCTTTCTTTAAATCCCTTTAAACAAGATGGTTTGACTTTTAAACACCTGACACTTTGAACTATAGGATCCTCCTCCTCGCCGCCATCTTGGATTTCAGTTTTCTCATTTTTCTTTTCCCGCATTCTTTTATCCATCTGAATCTGTTCCCGGATTTGTGCAAATTTTTCCCTCGTAAGTGTTTCTCCTGACGACCTGAAATCGAGGTTTTTTTTGGTGGCCCAAGTTGAAAAAAATTAGATTGATTTAACTATTTTAAACATTCTGTTTTACCTGTATCCCAATTCTGCAATCATTCTTCCCATCTCTTGATCCATGTAACTAAAAATTATTTAATAATATTTTTATTATTCCTTTTTTCCATTTATCCAAAATAATGCTTTTTCGTTTTCCGAAGTAATGATGATAACTTACATTTTATCTTCAGCCTTGAGAAGAGAATCCAGGTATTCTTCATAGCTTTTATACTTTCCAACATCATCCTGCATTCTTCATAGATCTTACTGCTCTTGGATATCCTTCCTGTTAATAGATTTAGCTGCTCTTGGATATCCTTCCTGTTTATAGATCTTACTGCTCTTGGATATCCTTCCTGTTTATAGATTTTACTGCTCTTGGATATCCTTCCTGTTTATAGAGTTACTTCTCTTGGATAACCTTACTGTTTATAGATCTAAGTGCTCTTTGGTATATTTGCTGTTCATAGATCTAGCTGCTCTTGGATATCCTTCCTGTTTATAGATCTAGCTGCTCTTGAATATCCTTCCTGTTAATAGATCTAGCTGCTCTTAGATATCCTTCCTGTTTATATATCTAGCTGCTCTTGGATATTCTTCCTGTTTATAGATCTAGCTCCTCTTTGATATCCTTGCTGTTTTTAGATCTAGCTGCTCTTTGATAACCTTCCTGTTTATAGATCAAGCTGCTTTTTGGTATTTTAGCTGTTCATAGATCTGGCAGCTTTTTTATTTTATCTTTATTTACAGAATTTTTTTGCTGTTTCACAAATCACTTACTGTTTATAGAAATTGCTGTTTCCATACATCAACTGTTTAAATACTAGCTTCTTTCAATGCTCTTCATATTTCAGCGAATTTTTCGTTAGTAGTTGCTCATTTTTTTATCAGAGCTTTGTAAGTAAACATTTCTTATTTCCATTTTGTCTTAAAGAAACCCTGATTATAAAATGAGAAGAGGTCATAACTCATAATATTAAAGAAAAGCCTTATTATGAAATAAAAAATATCATAAACATAAAAACCACTAATTAAAAAATAAAAAAGGTAATAATGTCACAGAAAACCCGATTTATAACAAAGAAAAGGTCATAGTATCAAAGAAAACCCGATTTATAAAATAAAAAAGGTCATAATATCACAGAAAACCCGATTTATAACATAAGAAAAGGTCATGGTATCAAAGAAAACCCGATTTATAACATAAGAAAAGGTCATGGTATCAAAGAAAACCCGATTTATAACAAAAAAAAGGTCATAATATCACAGAAAACCTGATTTCTAACATAAAAAAGGTTATAGTATCACAGAAAACCCGATTTATAACATAAAAAAGGTCATCACAGAAAACCCGATTTATAACATAAAAAAGTCATAATAACACAGAAAACCCGATTTACATCATAAAAAAGGTCTTTATATCACAGAAAACCCGATTTATAACATAAAAAAAGGTCAACATATCACAGAAAACCCGATTTATAACATAAAAAAAGTCATAATATCAAAGAAAACTCAATTTATAACATAAAAAAGGTCATAATATCAAAGAAAACCCGATTTATAACATAAAAAAGGTCATAATATCTAAGAAAGCCCGATTTATAACATAAAAAAAGGTCATAATTCACAGAAAATGCTATTTATAACATAAAAAAGGTAATAATGGCACAGAAAACCCCAATTTATAACATAAGAAGGGTCATAATATCTAAGAAAACCCGATTTATAATATAAAAAAGGTCATAATATCAAAGAAAACCCGATTTATAACATAAAAAATGGTCTTAGTATCAGAGAAAACCCGATTTATAACATAAAAAAGGTCATAATATCAAAGAAAACCCGATTTATAACAAAAAGGTCATAATATCACAGAAACCCCAAATTATTAATTGTAAAAGGTCATAATATCAAAGAAAACCCTAATTATAAAATGAAAAAATATTTCTAATATCAATGGTCTGAAAGTTATATATATATATCATTGCAAGTTCTAGTTGTGACTGATTCCTTATGGAAAACTTTTTGTTCTTCAATATAATTGACAAGGTTGAATCAGAAATACCAGAAATACTGCTTCTTTATTGTTTATTATTTATTGTTTATTATTTATCATTTATTCTAGTTTAGAAGCTATAACTTTTTGTGATACTTCTATGATCTTGTTATAATCTTATACATTCAAATCTAAAGAACAAAAATTAAAAGTTCACAATCACTAATTGAACCTGAGAAAAAAGTAGGCAAATCATTATTTTTTATTCCCTCCCAGTTTGCCCATTTTATAAGTGTGTTATATCCCTACAAGTATATTATATCCCCCTGTCGCCCTAAAGAATATTATATCCCCCTGTCACCCTTAGCATATTATGTCCCTCCAAGTATATTATATATCCCCTGTCGCCTTAAGTATATTATATCCAACCTGTCACCCTTAGATATTATGTCCCTCCAAGTATATTATATATCCCCTGTCGCCTTAAGTATATTATATCCAACCTGTCACCCTTAGCATATTATGTCCCTCCAAGTATATTATATATCCCCTATCGCCTTAAGTATATCATATCCCCCTGTCACCCTTAGTATATTATGTCCTTCCAAGTTTATTATATCCCCCTGTCTTCATAAGAATATTATATCCTTCCAAGTATATTATATCCCCCTGTAACACTAAGTATATTATGTCCCTAATAGTGTATTTTATTCCCCTGTCCCTCCCAGTATATTTTATCCCCAAAAGTGTATTAAATCCCCCTGTCCCTCCCAGTATATTATAACCCCTGACTCTCTAAGTATAATATACATATACTCCTGTCACCAAGAATAGTATATCACCCCTGACTCTCTAAGTATAATATATCCCCCCCCTCCTGTCTCTATTAACAATTCCCCCACCCTGTGATTGGATAAATTACTCAATGTTGATTAATTTGGTTTTGATGAACACAATAAAGAAAACTAAGAAAACTCTTTCTTCTTTTACAATTCTCAAGGTTACACTAAAGTTCTGTCTAAGAGGAGCTAGAGGGAACTTTGTCACTTCTAAAACTGTATTTCTTTTGTTTTTGTACTTTGGACTAGAGGTTTTTTTATACTTTGGACTAGAGGTTTTTTTTATACTTTGGACTAGAGGTTTTTGTACTTTGGACTAGAGATTTTTGTACTTTGGACTAGAGGTTTTTGTACTTTGGACTAGAGGTTTTTGTACTTTGGACTAGAGGTTTTTGTACTTTGGACTAGAGGTTTTTGTACTTTGGACTAGAGGTTTTTTTATACTTTGGACTAGAGGTTTTTGTACTTTGGACTAGAGGTTTTTTTATACTTTGGACTAGAGGTTTTTTTTATACTTTGGACTAGAGGTTTTTTTATACTTTGGACTAGAGGTTTTTTTATACTTTGGACTAGAGGTTTTTGTACTTTGGACTAGAGGTTTTTTATATCACTCTTTTATTAAAAAGATTTTAAACACCTTAAGCATCTAACACAGAAGCGCATAGAATGGAAAAGAGTCAATTATTTCAGTTTTCATCTTTGTTGCAAATACATCTTTGATCGAAGTTAAAATATCTTTTTTTTCTGAATTCATTTTCTAGTAAGATTCGTTAGTTCAGTATAACTTTTCATTACGCTTACACTTAATTTAAATGGATGTTAGAAGCGTTACACCAAGTTACCCTCAATGTGCATTCGAATTTTTAAACCGGGTTAAATATAGATTTGTTGCCCATAAGTCTTTATACCGCGTAAAGTCGTCTTTCCACCCTCCTCCAAACCAAACAATTTTTCCGACACTACCTCTGTACTCCGACAAAGGAACATTGATCAAGTGAAACGTTTTAACTAGTGAGTACTTACAATCCGTCAATAACCCTGCAATCTATAGCAATTTTACTTAAACAAGCCATGCAGTTTCTTTCTTTAAACTGACCCATCACCCATCACTCCTTAATTACCCACTAACACACCCAATTAGTAAGTTTATTTTATCAAACAGTGAACAATGTTACACCAATATTTATTTTATTAAACAGTGAACAATGTTACACCAATATTTATTTTATTAAACAGTGAACAATATCATATTAATATTTATTTCCACTAAAACTGTATTTTATAGGTTTATAATAAATTCATTTATTGAAACTATGCGTTAAGGAGTAGAGGAGCCATCAACCATCAATCAACTAATCACCTAATCAACCAATCAACTAATCACCTAGTTACCGACGCCCCGGTTAAGTTTCAACAAGATTATTCTGGATTTCCTGAAATCATGCAAAGTTATTTGCTTTGAGTTCTCACTGAACACCCCGGTTCCGATATATTTATGTAGACATAATTTGCACACCATTTTTAGCGCCAAATATATAGGATTTCTCCGTCGTCAATGGCCATACAAAGGTTTACAGGGAACCGTTATGAACAGGGGCGGATACAGGGGGGCGGTAGGACCTCTGCACCCCCCCCTGACGGATTCAGGGGGGGGGTTGTATCCCCCCCTGAGACTTCAGAATAGCTTCTCATTAGCACTTAACGGAAAGAAAACCTAGTGCAAAAAATAACTATCTTAAAAAAAATTTCGCCTGCACTGCGTCTTTTGGTTCCTAAGTCTGATTTTTTTGTTCCAAAATAAATCTATCACCCCCCTAAGTTTAATCCTGTATCCGTCCCTCGTTACCCTAACTTAAATCTTGTATCCGCCCCTGGTTACGAATTGAAAATACGCCAATCCAGCGGTGGAGGGTCAGTTGAAATTACGTCTCCTGAGTTCATTCTCTTTAAGAGGTGTTTAGTAAGCATGATTGTTATGAATAAAATTACATTCAAATATTTTCATGGAAAAAGGGAAATTTAATTCCTTTATTCTAATTCTAGAATTTTTAGCTGTGTAATGTATAAATAATGAAATTCTTAAAATTTGAACAATAAAACAAGACCGTGGCTTTTTAAAAACATAAAATATTAATGTGTAAAATGAAGAATAAATTTAGAAAGTTTATCTATATTTTATTATAAAAACAAATCTGGTACAAAGTGTGTATGTATACCGTATGTACGAGGTGTGTATGTACTGGAGCCCCAAAGGGTTCAAACTGTTGATTCCGCTGAATTTTTATTTGATCTTATACACGGCAATTTTTCTGAACAAGAAGGAGATGTTAGGATTTAGATTTATATCAACAATCTAAATTGTCTGAAAATACAGGGTGACCCAAACAAAACAGGGGCTAAAGGTATTCGGCACTTTTAATTGAATAAAAAAGACTCGTGTGCTCACGTATAAATTTTTTAATTTGAAAGGGGTAGTTAAAATAAGTTTTTGTCGTCCGACTTTTCCAATTGGTGTAAAACTTTTGGTGTAAAACTATTGGTGTAAACTATTGGTGTAAACTATTGGTGTAAACTATTGGTGTAAACTATTGGTGTAAACTATTGGTGTAAACTATGTCGAATATTAGAAAATCTCTCCATTAACTTCAGGTAACGTACCAATATTGTTAAAGAAACAAAAAAATGCAAATTCTTCTGGGTTTTCTAAAATCCAGGTTCCTAAACCTAGAACTCTTTGAAGAGAATCCTAAACCTAGAACTCTATGTAGATAAACCTAAACCTAGAACTCTATGAATAGAAATCTAAACCTAGAACTCTATGAATAGAAACCTAAACCTGGAACTGTATGTAGATACACCTAAATCTAGAACACTATGAAGATAAACCTAAATCTAGAGTTCTATGAAGAGAAACCTAAACCTAGAACTCTATGAAGAGAAACCTAAACCTAGAACTCTATGAAGAGAAACCTAAACCTAGAATTNTGTCCCAGATTTGAATGTATTAAATATGTATAAAAGAAAATTGTTCAAATTTCAGGTTCGTCCTAACATTTAAAATAACAAAGGGTGGTTATACAAAATAAAAAATAAAAATAAAATATTATTGGGGGTTTAAAACACTGATTCCTGTTTTTTCGGGAGGGGGGGGGGGTCACCTAGTGTTATAGATCTTTCAGGTACAAAACAGCTAACCCCAATATTCAAGACATAAAATTGCGCATTTAGTTTCACATGTTTGACTTCAAACGGAAATTTAAAAGCAAAGACGATCTAAATCGTTTCTTATATCTAAATGGTTTCTCATGCTTCTGTGGACACCCTGTAGATTTTTTTTTAATTGTTTAAAAAATACATTATAATTAGAAAACATATTTAATAGAGCTGTTATTTCAGTCTTAAGTTGATCTTTTATAAAGGTTAAAACATGGAAAAAATATCTCTCCATTATCTTAAGTAAAGGGCATTTTTATGCGATTGTACAGTGATAACCAGAAAATACTGGAATATTAAGGCGACATTACAGCAACACTGAAGTGTATTTGATGCTGTAACAAAGCAAATAGTTTTACTAGACAATTATTAAATCACTAATTTAGCAAAGTGGGTCTGTTTACACTGCACATTTTCTGTGTATCAAGCTCATGGGACTTTTTAAAGTAATAACTTGATTCTAAAAGTCGTCTTACTATTTCAGAGTTTTCTTGTTATCACTGTATATGTATGAGTTCTTGCAGAGAAATATTTTTAAAAGAATAAAAAGTAAGAAGTGCAGATTAACTTATTTGGAATAACCACTTAGCTCTACCTGGCAGTGTGTATTAGCCTGAGTGTACGATTACGACAGCTTACTGATATGGGATATTTAGAGATTAGAGATTATTCATACAGTACAAACTTCAAATATGCAGTACGCTTTCGGAGTACAAGTGTATGGGGAGGTTTTGTATCTTAAATTTACATAGTTTTCTCAGAACCTTTAATGAACCAAGGTTATAATGCAAAACAAAAGTTAATTGCAGTTGCGTATACTCTGCGTACATATTGAAACCAGTTCTCTCTGGGCGGAATTTGTAAACAAGAATAGAGGCATCAGTGTTCGTTTAGTATCCGAGGAGGATAAAAGCATTGAATTTTGAAAGTTTTGATAATTCACGTATTAGTTTCCTATAACCAGAATATTTCATTGATTTTTTATGTGAAAGATGGATACCATGTCAGGCTGTAACATCCGTCTTGTGTTTACATTTCCCACAGAGACTGCAGTACACTGCTGTACAAAAGATGGGTACACCTCTGAAATAACTTTCCCTGAGCATATACTTTAATGTATCCCTGGACATATACTTTAACGTATCCCTGAATAGTGAATATATACTTTTATCGAATCAATAAATTGGTAAATATTAGACAATGGGTTACAGAACACTACCGGGAAAACCTTTTAAGGTTCAGATAGGGATTAATATTCTTTACTTAGGAATTATCGATAAATATTATTTATTTAAGGGTTCATGGATAATTATTCTTTCTTCTAGGGATCAGGGATTAATATTTTTTTCATAGGGATCAAGAATTAATTTTCTTTATTTAGGGATCAGGGATTAATTATCTTTATTTAAGGGTCATGGATTAATTTTCTTTATTTAGGGATCAGGGATTAATATTCTTTCTTTAGGGATCAGGGGTTTATATTCTTTATTAAAGGATCAGGGATTAATATTCTTTATTCAGAAATCAGGATTAAATGTGTACAGGGAAAAGGGGCAATATTTTGTTTTTAGGGATCAGGGATTAATATAAAATATAAAAGATATTGATAAAGTAAAGGGGGGGGGGACACTCCCATCAGTTTATATAGATTGATTAAGCTCTATGAAAGGTTCATCAATTTTTAAACCTTTTTTGGAATTAAGAGAAGATTCAGGTAAAAAATTGAAAAATGTTTTTTTTTGTTCTGATCAGGCGATCGAATTTTCATGACAAAAGTACATTGTGCATGGATGGTAACGGTTCTAGAAGATCAATTTAATTTCTATTTTAATGATAGTTTAATGCCTCTTCATAAAATACGGAAACCATTTTTTCCGTACATTGATAAAAATAACGAAGTAAACTTTTGCAGATTTTTCTTTTTTCTTTTTAGCCCTTACCTGGGGTTATTTGACGTTTATTAGAAACAAACAAACAGATAAACCAGAAGACAAACAGACAAAATATATTTAAAGAATAGATGCTATTCTAAACTGTTCAAAATATATTTAAAGAATAGATGCTATTCTAAACTGTTCAAAAATTATCCAATTTAACTGTAATCGTTTTTGTCCCAGATTTGAATGTATTAAATATGTATAAAAGAAAATTGTTCAAATTTCAGGTTCGTCCTAACATTTAAAATAACAAAGGGTGGTTATGTTAATATATTGGAAAGCTAAAAAATTAACGTGTGTTTGTATCATATTTTGTCATGCCTTGATAGAAAAAAAAACTTTAATGTTGATTCTGTTTTTCGGAACTTCCTGTACGCATGCCTTTAACTGCTTTTTTAAGTAATTGTCTAAATTGATGTAAAGACCTTTAAATAAATATGATGGAAACGAGATAAATCAATATGAACATGCTCTATAAACTTTGATTTTCTGATCCCTATACCTTTGGATTCCAACGTCGTAAACCTTTGAAATTTCAAACTATGACTTTTGTTAGATCAAACAAGTTTGAAATATCAAAGGTTTACGACAGTGGGTTCCAAAGATATTGGGATTAGAAAATCAGAGTTTGTGGCAAAGAGTCAATTCCTTTGAACAGTAGCTTACAGGCCGTGAATAGTTTAATAGAAAACATTCAACTTTTTAATTTTCTAAAAAAGTATAATTTTAAATCGCCATTTCCTTTCCCTTTATTCCTATTCTCTGTTTAAATCTGACTGTTTTCTAGGACTCCTCATATAAAGCTTCTGAAAGAATTGAGTGAATCATAATAGCATGTTTTAAAGTGATAAATAAACATTTTTCTATACTTTGTACAAGAAAATGATAATGAATTATAAACACGAAAATCTAAAAACTTTGTAGAAAAAATCACAAAAAGTCTTTTGTCATATTTTTGACCTATTCTATTTTTTTGTATATAAGAGTGAACATATTTTGCGGGTCATGACTGACAGAAGTTCTAATTCAAAGGATCTGAGTTCCTGCCACAAACTCTGATTTTTAATCCCTATATCTTTGCAACCCAATGTTGTAGAGCTTTGATAATTGTCAATCCAAAAATTCTTTTGGATAAAATAAACAAAGTTTAAAATATTATAAAACATCAGGTCACCCAACGTTAGTAAATATAAAGAAAAATATTTAAATAATTTAGATTGTTACTTGACGAAACTATGAATAATTCAACATTTTTACTCTCCCCCTCATATTTGTTTTTACAATATACAGGGAAGGAAGATGTAAAATTAGCATAGTTTTACAGATTACTCAACTATTTTTGTAGTGTTTACGTTATAAATATAATAGTAAGGACTTTTTTAAACAATTTATATCTTTCCTACAACGTTGCACACCACACAGAATCATTTGCCTACGTTTGATGTAGAAAACTAGTTGGGTTAATCGCTACTGGATCGCAGACTAGATCAGTATCCTGGTTCTATGATGAACCCCCATCCTTGGTTCTCTACTCCTTGGACAATATAATGAACCCCCTCCTTAGTTCTCTACTCATTGGATAATATGATGAACCCCCTCCTTAGTTCTCTACTCCTTGGATAATATAATGAACCCCCTCCTTAGTTCTCTACTCCTTGGATAATATAATGAACCCCCTTCTTAGTTCTCTACTCCTTGGATAATATGATGAACCCACTCCTTAGTTCTCTACTCCTTGGATAATTTGATGAACCCCTCCTTAGTTCTCTACTCCTTGGATAATATGATGAACCCCCTCCTTAGTTCTCTACTCCTTGGAAAATATAATGAACCCCCTCCTTAGTTCTCCGCTCCTTGGATAATATGATGAACCCCCTCCTTAGTTCTCTACTCCTTGGATAATATAATGACGACACCGAGAATTAGGTTTTTATTAGATTTATATCTGTCTTCACAATCAGGCTTAATCTGATCAAGTATATTGCTTAACTAGATACAAGGATTATTAAATTAAGTTAATTTATCATCACTTTTTTCATCCAACTCTATCTGATTTAGGAACAGCTACCAACTTACCGTTTGACCCATAAATGTGAAAGGTAGGAAGACGACTGTTAGAATCAAGTTCTGATCAAGGATGTAATGCAAGGAAAGTTATTTCAGAAGTGTATGCATCTTTTGTACTGCAGTGTACTGTCTCTGGGCGGTAATGTAAACACAAGACGGATGTCGAAGCCTGACATGATATCATAGAATCTATCTTTAACATAAAAAAATCAATGAAATATTCTGGTCACAGGAAACTTTTATGTGAATTATCAAAATTATCAAAATTTAATGCTTTTAACCTCCTCGGATACTAAACGAACACTAGTCTTGTTTACAAATTCCGCCCAGAGAGAACTGGTTTCAATATTTACCAGAGTATACGCGACAGCAATTAACTTTCCTTGCATTACAACCTTGGTTCTGATTATAAATAGTCCAATGATCAAGAGACACAGCAATTGTTCATAATAAACAGACACATTTCACTGAATAAGTGATTCAATAACATAAAACACACTTGATTATTATTTTCTTAATGTTGTCTGTCTATTCCACAGTTTTTTGGTTGTCACTGTATATATATATATATATTTCTAAAACATTTTAATTGAAGTCCTAAATTAAGTTGATGGGGGAGGGGTGGTGTTTAGACCCCCCCTCCCATGTTCGAATGTAGCATGTAAATTGTGTGTATAAGTTTACTCTGGAAATTTGAGAGAATTCTCCGGAGAAAAGAAGAAGATAAGAGAACCATCTCCGCTTGGATTCTCCGCATTCAGTCTTGGACCCGGAGAAGAGACGAATCCATCCTCTAGTTTTAAATCTCAGACCCATAGAAGGGATGAATCCATCCGCTTGTATTTAATCTTAGTCCCGGTGAAGAAACGAGTCCTTCCTCTTTTATTCAATTTCAGAATTGAAGAACATTTTTTTTTCATCCTTTAGCATTCCAGAAAGATCCAAACTGGTAGAAAAAGTGGCGTCAATATTCAATTTTATATGTCAACTACACCTTGCAGCCTTTGATTTTATATCATAAACTCACTAATACATTTTTAAAGCCCTAGACAACATAGTTTTAGTAGAAGATAATATTTCCATTCACTAATAGCGCTGATTGAAGGATTCATTTCTCTAATTGGATAATGAGATAGAAAGATAGATGTTACCGTCATAATATTTCTATTGGTTCAGAATAGACAACAAACACATGATTGAACCCTGATTGGATCAGGCACTAATCGACTCGGCATACTAGAGTGTAGACAACTAAAATCTATAAAGTACTTTTTTTAAAGTAATTGGCAAGATTCTATAAATTTTCGAGTCCTATTTTGAAACTGTTGGATCAGTCGTATCCATTCTTTAGTTTTCAACCTTACACCCGGAAAAGACACCTATCGTCTAACATTCAGCGAGATTCAGAAAGCATGGTGGATTAACAACGTTTTTAGCCAAATTTCATAATTAAATGATAAAAAAGAAAACTTTTCTACAAAATATTCATTTTCTTCAATTTGTTTTCCCTCTTAGATTGCAGGAATATGTGAAATACTTCAAAGATAAACTACGATTGAAAATTTTCAATTTTCAAAAAGAACATGATGAATATCTTTTGCAATCTTGAGGAGACAAGGCTCTGAAGGATATAAGTGATTATATCAAGGGGAAAAAGACAACTTTTGATTATAATGCTTTGATCCCTAACAAGCGTTTTTCAAATTACAAGTAAACAACGAAAGTAAGTGTTTTTTTGACAACTTTTCTTAGCTTTTAAAGATTGGTAGAAATCAAAATTAAACTAAAAAGTCGTCTTCATTGTATTGACACATACTACGACGACGACGACTGTACATAAATGGAAAATCACTTCCAAAACGTCAACAGACCTGGTGCTCGTTAAACAACACGATACTATTGAATTGGTCTTATACATGGGTAAAATGTTTGACAATTATACAAAACATTATTTAAATAAATTGAATAAAAAACAATCTTCCTAAACTATGAACCATTCGAAAATAGAGAAAATTCGTGTCAGCTTCTCTGACATTTCTGTCTTTATAGAAAAGTTTTAAAATGGAGGAAGTTTGAGTTTTCATCCTCTCCTCAAACAACGTGTACACGTCTCTTTAACGACGTTGAGATCTCTTTAAGATCTCGTTAAGAATCGGTGAGTTAAAACTATAAATGAACTGCAGGGTGTCCAAATAAACATGGAAAAATAAAAGTATGGCTTGGAGGTTGTCAGAGGACAAAGTGTTTATTAAAAAAGGGTTCCACGGTTTTTTGGAATACCCGGTAAATTCATTGTTTAGTTCCCATGTTTATTAGAAAACACTCGGTATATTCATTGCTCAGTTCCCATGTTTATTAGAAAACACTCGGTATATTCATTGCTCAGTTCCCATGTTTATTGGAACACTCGGTATATTCATTGTTTAGTTCCCATGTTTATTGGAACATTCGGTAGATTTATTGATTTCTAACTTTCTTTGTTGTAAATATTATCTCATCATTTTATCCATAGATTAATAAAAAAGATAGTACACTATATGTCGTCTTTTCAAGAATGACAAGACAGAGAGAGAGCATGTTATAAGCGACATGCCCGTAATTGTTAACGAAAAACCCCTAAATCTGGAAAAGACGACATCTAGTGTTCTATCTGTGTTGTTATTAATCTATGATTTTATCCTTTACAAACTCAACAGCTAGGTTGTCAACTTCTTCACGTTTTCATGTTCAAAGGTAGTTCGCGGTTGAGGCAACATAATTGGATTAGGTTAGTTCTATCAATGGAAACCATTTGAATTTTGGGGATTTTCGAAGGTTTTATTGGCATGATAGAAATGCGAACTTTAGTTTTCAAGAAGTGATTAGCAAAATTCACGATATTTGCCTCAATTAACTGTCATTATGGACTGAGTGCTGCGACAACCGGCCAATGAGACAATTTCTATTCACAAATGAATTGTTTTTATTTTAGAACTGATTGCGCTGCTGAGAAGAAATTAAACCCCGGGATGTTTCTTATTTCGGGATTGGTCACTCTCAGGGAAATAAATGAAGACGATATTTATATAAGCTGAATACTGGACAAAACCCATACATCAAGGAAACTACCCCCCCCCCCCCATTTTTTGGTGGATGGTGGGGACCGGGGAACAAAATATAAAATAAATATAGTTTTACTCCAAATAAACATTGAAAATTAAATAATATTATTTCTTAAAACTTTACCCCCTTGGAAATAGGGAATATTTCAAATCATACATTTTTATCAAATAGTGTTGACATTTCTAAAAATCTATAAACATTTTCAAAAATCTCAGAAATTATGTTTGAACTTTTGAAGAGGAAGATCTTATCATTTTGACAGTTTTAATTTCAAAGTTAGAACGGGAGAAACAAAAATAACAGCTTAACCTCAAAAAGTTAAATTACACTTTTTGTTAAATAAATGTCCGTTAATTTCCTTTAAAAATGCTGTCAGTCAAAAAAGTTAGAATTCACACGCTTTGTCAACCTTTAACGGGTGAACTATGAAGAAAGTTTTAAAAGAATAAAAACTTTCTTAATTAACGGAATGTTCTGGAATTAGAAGGATGTACAACTCCACTAGACAGAAGGAGAAAGTCATGTATGCGAAATTACCGGTATGAACTTGTGACCTCGTATGCAGCTTATCTAGTTTTAGCTTTAAGCTTAAATATGAGAAAAACGAATTTATTGGTTTTACATTCAAAATTCAAATCATTTTGTTTGTTCTGAGCAGCTCCAGAGAAGCAAGAGTTATGATTTTAATCTTTGAGCTGAAAGTGCAGTATTGTAGAGAAAACGTTAGGGTTCATTTGATACTAATATGAGACATCTTTACGGTGAACAGTCATAACCAGAAAACTCCGAAATAGGAAGACGACTTTATAGCAATACTTAAGTGTAATTGATGTTGTTCATTCATTCATATATTTATTCAACTACAAAGCATGAGATATTACAAATAAACAATCACAATTTACTATGCAGTTTGGACCCGCCTAACCAGGGTTGGTTGTTTTGAGTGGTTGGCCCGAAGTTAATAATAAGTTAATGAATATAATTGGTTACACATATCAAGATATGTTTTTGGATAGGTACGGAGTTGATTGGAAGGAAGGAGATTGTCAGGTGATCTGTGGCAGGGTGAGCTCAGAGGGATTATTATGTAGAGATAAATTAAATACAGGGTGTATTTAATGTTGTTATAAAGCTAATAATTTTACCAGACACATGACACATTAAATCAAAAATCAAGTGAAATGGGTCTATTTACGCTGAATAATTTCTGTTTCCCGTGCTCATTGGACTTTCTGAAGTCGTCTTCCTATTCCAGAGTTTTCTGGTTATCACTCAACAATTTTAAAGAAGAGTGTAAGGTCGTTTGTAATATTTCACCAGTTGTTTCAGTCAGCAGAAGACACGTTTTTACAATAATTTAATAACCCAGACAAAAAATGAAGAAAAAATATTAGACTAATTTATTGTTTAGGAACTAAATATCAAAAGAAATTTTCGAAAAAGTCATAAGCAGTAGAACTGTAGAATCGATTATTTAATTATCACCATTACCTTTGTTGTTTTTATAATTCTATTCGCAGATTTCTTCAAAATAAAGAAAGCCTCCAACAAGCGACACTAGCTGAAAGAATTTGCATAAACCTTCGAGATTTCAAAATGAATTTTGATAACTTATTTTCAATATATCAGTTCATTATTTTTCTCAACATGTTTGTATGATATGCAAAATGTTTTGTCCAAGTTATTTAAGAATTGTAAAAGATCCATGTACAAAANAGTGGATACAAAACCTCTATTAAATGGAGTAGATACAAAACTTCTATTAAATGGAGTGGATACAAAACGCCCAAAAACAAAACGTCAAATAATAAAACATCCAAACATAACACCCAAAAACAAAACACCCAAGATTTCAAAATGTCCAAAGTTACAAAATATCCAAAGCAACAAAAAGGCCAAATAACATAATGTCCACAGTTACAAAATGTCCCATATTACAAAATGCTCAAAGTTACTAAATGTAAAAAGTTCAGCTGTTACATTAGTTAGTTAGTTAGCTGCAACGTAAGATAAAATAACAAAAGATAATATTACATATGGTATAAGTAACATAAGATAAAGTACAAAATATATACGTTACAAAAGATATAAGTTACAAAAGATATAAGTTACAAAAGTTATAAGTTACACAATTATAGAATGGCAAATGTTACAAGATATATAAAATATTTTTTAACTGCGACTAGGACATGATAAGGGGGCCGAGCGCTGCAGCTAGTGGTTCAAATGATACGTAAAATAATACGTCTTTAATGACGACCTTACCAGGGGCGTAGTCCGGAATTTGTCCATGGGGGCCTTACATTTTCTTCTTTCCAGGGGGGGGGGGGCTCAGCACCCCTTGGGATCAGTTTGATAAATCGAAATAAAACATACTTTTACGAAAGTCTTGACAGCGCTAATCTTCATTGCCTGAAATCTATATACATAGCAGAAACGTTTAATTCGACGCGATTAAGTGCTTAATCTGTCAAAAAATCGAAAATCGAAAATATCTACTGTATATATAAAAGGATTAAAAAATAGAAAATATCTACTAAAAGGATTAAAATATAGAAAATATCTACTATAAATAAAAGGATTAAAATATCGAAAATATCTTCTATATATAAAAGGATAATATCGAAAATATCTACTATAGATAAAAGGATTAAAATATCGAAAATATCTACTATATATATAAAAGTATTAAAAATAGAAAATATCTACTAAAAGGATTAAAATATAGAAAATATCTACTATAAATAAAAGGATTAAAATATCGAAAATATCTTCTATATATAAAAGGATAATATCGAAAATATCTACTATAGATAAAAGGATTAAAATATCGAAAATATCTTCTATATATAAAAGGATTAAAATATCGAAAATATCTACTATATATAAAAGGATTAAAATATCGAAAATATCTACTATATATAAAAGGATTAAAATATCGAAAATATCTACTATATATAAAAGGATTAAAATATCGAAAATATCTACTATATATAAAAGGATTAAAATATCGAAAATATCTACTATATATAAAAGGATTAAAATATCGAAAATATCTACTATATATAAAAAAGGATTAAAAATAGAAAATATCTACTAAAAGGATTAAAATATAGAAAATATCTACTATATATAAAAGGATTAAAATATAGAAAATATCTACTATATATAAAAGGATTAAAATATAGAAAACATCTACTATATATAAAAGGATTAACAATTTCCATTTATTATATCATTGCAATGCATTAAATTAACCTTTAAATTTATTAAAACAATTTCACACTTTAAAATTAGACTTTGATGATAAAATAATAAAAACATATGAAATGAAATTAAGATTCATCCCAAAGCTTTCATCAAAATTCTTTTTGATGTTTTTGATGTTATTCTGCATTATCATAGAAAGGAGTTTTCACGAAAATAATAGAATTTGATATAATTAATCGACCGTGAATAGTCTATTTGATGTTTCGTCTTTCCAACATGTCTCCCCTCCCCCCATCTACCTTTCTTTCAGACCAAATTATCTGTCATACTTCATAGATGTATAAAGAATCTAATAATTCAAAATACCATAGATTATGATTCCTCATGGACTCCTTTTTACATTCATGGACGTGAAAAAAAATATTTTTTTATTTCATTTGTTTCTTTAAAGTTTGCTGGTAGCTGTGAACCAGGTAAGAATGTTCTTTTTCAATTTTGTTTTGGTGAACGAACTTCTTAAAATATCCATTTACTTTAAGAGTGCTATCAACGATTCACATACTTTTTTGGGGTTGTTTTACTATAGAAATTCACGATTTGCTTTCTGGAAAAATTACGTTCAAGTAAAGATTTAAAGGGCACAAAATTCTCTGAACGGAAATTAATGAAAGATAGGTTACGTTTGAATTTCCTTTAAGTAAAAATTAAAGTAAGATCAAATAAAACAATCAGTGTAAAAAATCTCGACTTAAAAAACGATAAGAGAATAAGGTAAAATAGAAGATTGAGAATAGAGAAGTATTTTAAGATACTTAAGAACTCATGATTTTTAATTTGGTTTGGTTTGGCCGACATTTGGAGAAATACTATTTTATCAAAAAAATATCTGAAAACTTATAGTTTAGTTTCCTCTAGTTCAGATCAGAGGGTATATTTTTGGCACATCAAACTCAAGGAAAGTTATTTCAGAGGTGTACACATTTTTTGTACTGCAGTGTACTGTCTTTGGGCGGTAAAGCAAACACAAGACGGATGTCGAAGCCTGACATAGAATCCATTTTCACAAAAAAAAATCTATGAAATATTCTGGTCATAGGAAACTTTTATGTGAATTATCAAAATTCAATGCTTTTATTTCCTCCTCGGATCTAGAGGAACACTGATGCACCTATTCTTGTTTACAAATTCCGCCCAGAGAGAACTGGTTTCAATATGTACGCAGAGTATACATAACCGCAATTAACTTTCCTTGCATTAGTACCTTAATCAAACTTGTGTCATACAAGAAACTACGGAGAATAATAAAAACTAGAAAGACGACATTAACATTATAATGCTTTCTGTAATCTAATGCTCACTTGTTAACCAAAAATATTGTTTTTTATTTAGATTAGTTGCAGTCCCGCTCCTTCTACCATTTCTAATGGACAAAGGTAGTACATGACTGAATTAACTATGAAGTCTTTAGACGGGTCTTTACTCTTTAGAGTATACTTCAGAGGGGACTTTAGGTGTCTTTGAGTACACTTGAGGCTGAGAGGGGTCTTAGAGAACACTTTAGAGGGGTCTTTAGAGTACACCATAGAGAGTGCAATTGATAGGGTCTTTAGATTATACTTTAAAGGGTTTTTTACTCTTAAAAGTGTAAAATATACAAATTACATCAATACATAATTTAGGGGGTGGGGGGGGGGGCAGTGTTTGAATAAAATATTAGACAGATTGGTAAAAGAAAGATTAAATTGAAAATCCTAACCGGCTTAAAAAAATTCTACAAAATACTAGAATCGGTTTTGGAATAAAACCTTTAATTTTTCCCGCGACCCCTCTCTTGAAAATCTAATTATCTGCCTGGTGTAGGGAGCTGGTGGAGCAACTGGGAAACCAGAAACCTGATATACTCAGCCTGGAAACCCAGGAAACCTAAACATTAATCAAACCTTTGCTGCAAACTCAAATTTCTAATTCCTATGTTTTTCCTACCTATATTGAGTAAACCTTTGATATTTCAATCTTAGACTATTTCATCTAACAGAATTTGTTGTTTGAAATATCAAAGGTCTAATCACATTGGCCTGCAACGATAAAAGGATAAGAAAATCAGAGTTTGTGGCAAAAACTCAGTTTTTTTGTTCAAAAACAGTTAGATTGTAATTTTATTACCTCTCATTGGCTAATAGATGAATTATTTAGTATTGCCTTTGATCGGGTAGACCATGATTTTCCAAAGGAATTTATTTTCTCTGTAGGACTTCTTGTATGTATAATGGCGCGTATGTGAGCAATTCGTCTTTGGAAAATGTTTGGTCTATTTCCTCCTTCATATATAAGTTACTAGCTAAACATCCCGGCGTTGCCCGCGAAAAAAAAATTGAAAAAAAATTTTGAAAGAATTTTTTTTTTTGAAAAACAGATTTTCGAATTTTTTTAGTCTATAACACCCCCCGGCCACCCATGAGTGTCCACAAAAAAAAATTCAGCCCAATCGGTCTAGGCGTTTGGCCGGTTATATGCAACTTATATATATATACGAATGTCTTGCTTTATTATTTAGATAGTACAAGAGATAACCTTTTCTTAGCTAACTAGTGAACCGAGCAAACGAGCAAAATTGGTGAAATTATGGGAGACAAAATGTAGATATATTTAGCTACATGTCGATAGATTTTTAGTGGAAAAAAGGAAATTATAAATCTATTAAAGCTAAACAAAAATTCAATGGGTTTAGATATATTGGACCCAAGAGAGCTCAAAATAGTTTTGATATTCTCTAAAGAACTAAAAACTAGAACGAAATAAGGAGATATTGGTTTCAATTCAACATTAAAATTACCTAACCCTTTGCACACGATGTCGTAGACCTTTGATATTTCAAACTATAAATTCTGTTAGATCAAATATTTACAGTTTGTAATTTAAAATTTACACCATTGGGTTGCAAAGATATAGTGAAATAAATAGAGTGATACCGTTCAGATCCTTTAAGAAAAAAATAGTTTAAAGTAAAAGTAAAAATCTTTTTGTAATTCTTTCGCAAGCCCTGAATGTAAACTTTAAATCAAACTGTTTTATAAAAGATGCGAAAAGATTTGAAATAATCAAATAGAATTAGATGAAAAAGATAAAACTTTGAGAATATTAAAAGCATAGCATAGATTAATTAACAATAATAGATAGAACACTAGATGTCGTCTTTTCAAGATTTAGGGGTTTTTCATTCACAGTAACCCTGAGGCAGAAGCCCAAAGGAATTACGCGCATGCTCCAGAGAGAGAGCCTACATCTACGCCGCATGCGCTTAACTCCTTTGGGCTTTTGCCTCAGAGTTGTTGTTAATTAAAACCCCTAAATCTTGGAAAGACGACATTTAGTGTCCTATCTGTTATTGTTACGCCCTCGGGTTTCATACGTACCTCTGACCCTTTAGTAAAAGTAAATTCAACCTAAAGTCTTACCGCGTCATCCTTGTTGCACCGCCTAGTCCTATTGAGTGCCTGCTTTATTTACCCAATGTCCAGGCGATACAGTACAAACTGGGACCGGAAAGGTTGAACCGGCTCGGAAATTCAAATCTACTACGGCTGCCCTTTTAAATTGGTTGTAATTTCTCTGAGAGTAAATGATACATTCTTTTTAGAGCTAACATTTTATCTCCGTAAATCGTATTTTGCAGATTTTTCAATTTTCTTGATTTCAATAGTATTTTACGCCCAACATTCTTTTCTTTAATTATGCATAAACAACGAGGTTATAGTGTATAGAGTGATGATATACGCTAATCATTTACTATTTTTTTAGGCCATAAACTATACCGAGAGCGTACTGCATATTTGTTTATTATAAGTTGATTCTTGCCTAACCTTTAGTACAGGGTGTCCCACGAAACATGACATTTAATAAATAGTTTTTTTAGTCAAACAAATGTTTTGCTTGATTATATTTATAGTATAGTACAGCTAACTGAGCACACAGGTAGAGAACTATCATCTCCCCTGTGCATAAACCTTTCCAGAACCGGGGTCTCCTGAGCCGACCATAAAAATTCAGCCGTTTTGACGTTTATTGGATACAAACAAACGGACAGAGAAACAAAGTAGTATTAATGATTCCTTAATGTTTATGGTTAACAGGAGGAGTTATCTGGTCTAGGGGGTGGGTTCAGGTAATCATTAAATAATATAAATAATTTACATGTTATTGAATTCAACCAAAAAGAATTCAAAAGATCGTATTGAAAAATAAAATAGTGAATTAAAAAATTCTAATTTAAATAAATTTAAAAAACATCTAAATTCAGTCCAAAAGAGCAAATCAAAAAATAAGATTTTAATTTTTAAACTCCAATTTTAGGGAGAAAAGATTTCGGAATGTGGCTGAGGCGTTTAAAATGAAATGGTTCATGTTCAGACATCTGCTGGTGAGTTGAAACAAAAACCTTTAAGAAGTCAAAAACAAATTATTAATGACACCGAAAGAGAGAAAAATTAAAGTCGTCTTCATCGCGTCTTTTTTACAGAATCGACTCTAGAGTATAATGTTTCATTTCAAGTGTACATTTTCTAAATACAAAGGAATTGAGTCTTTGTGCACAAACTCTGATTTTCGGATTCCCTTGTCTATGCAACCAATGTCGTAGACCTTAGATATTTCAAACTATGAATTCTGTTTGGTCAAATAATCTAAGTGCTAAATATCAAAGGTTTACACTATTTAAGGTTACAAAGATAAAGGGATTAGAAAATTTGAGTTTGTGGCAAAGACTCAATTCCCTTCTGTCTGGTGACATAATTAAAGTCTAAATAGTCATTAATTTCAAGAAAATTAAAAGATTGAAAATTGCATTCCAAAATTTCTGTTAAAGACACAAAGTTAGAGATATTAAAAGTTTACACCCATGATGTTGTAAAGATATACGTCAGAGTTTGAGATAATTATTTAGTTCATTGTATTTACACCCGTCAAAAGTAAATTGCTTTGTAAGAATCTCCAGTCCAGTTAGGTAACCACCAAAAAAGTTCTCGGAAAAAAAGTTTCCTGTAAAAAAGTCCTAAAATTTTGCACTAAAAAGTCCTGTGGAAAAAAGTCCTTTCATTAAAAAGTCTCTGGAAATAAAGTCCTACAAATTCGAGACTTTATTTTTTAGGACTTTTTTCTGGTTCCTGTTCCTGATTTTATACCAAAAAGTCCTCGGAAAAAAGTGAAAATGCATTAAAACACCCATAGCTATATATGTTCAATATGCAGATACATGGAAAAAGTTCTTTTTTGGAAAACAATTTTTAAAAAAAATATATAAAATATATTTGTTACATATATAATTATGTATCCCAAGGGTAGTTAGTTTTTCCTTTTACATTTTATTTAAAAATATGAAACTAGCCTTGTAAATGATGTACATAGTACACTTGTACGCGGAATCACATACACTTAAGGACTTTTTTCGAAGACTTAAATTACTGATTTCAAATTTCCCGAGACTTGGGACTTTTTTCTAGGTTTTTATTTTCCTCGGATTTATTTTCGTCCGGACTTTTCTTCCTGTGATTTTTTCCCCCTGAAACTTAATTGACAGCCCCCATACTATTTTAGTAAAAAAAGTTCCAGAAATCTAAAATACTGGACTTTATTTCCAGTGACATTTTTACCAAGGACTTCAGAAAATTCGGACTTTTTTCCAGAGTTTTTATCTCGAGGATTTTTTCCTGAAACTTTATTTCCCGGGACTTTCTTACATAAATTCGATTTAAAAAGGTGGATTAACTTCCTCGCAGGATGATTTATTTTTCCACACTAAACTAAGCTAGTGGGTTAGGTAAAACAGGCCTATGATAGGCCGGCTACCTTAAAAAATCTGGCCACGCCACTGGACCGACATTGGATAGAGTCGGGCCGCGGTACTTGCCGCGTGTCACTAAGGCCAGTACAAGGGGTCCGGTCTGTCCGGTTCGAATTCAAATTGACCCTAGTCCACTATGATGCAGTACACGATATAGTGTATGAAGTACGTTGCATAACTTTCCTAATAAACGAAGAAAAATACAGATAGTACAGCGTTCTATACTGACCCTGCTGAGCCCAAAACTTAAGACAGGATATCGTCATGAAAACCAGTTTTAAAACCCGGGTTTCACGAATCGGATTTTGAAGTTCTGTGGATATCAATGTTTTTGTTATGAATTGTTATTTTATTTAGTTTCTTCATATTCTCCATTGTTTTCAAATATCTTAAATCAAAATCTACAAAATGTTTTGACTCAAAAAAGGAAACTCAAGAGTTTCGTTCAACGATACTCTTTTAAATTTCAAGTTCTGACTTAGATCTAAATTTTTCCCTCCTTCAATAGGAATACTATGCTATGCAACGTACTTTATGAAGTAATCGTGAACTGCTTAGGGAACTTTCTTGTGGTCCTGCGAGGTCGTTAAACCGCCTTTTTAAATCAAAGATCCTTACAAAGAATTTTACTTTTAACGGGTGGATATACAGTGTTTCATACTTAGATTTACAAAAACGACTAGTTTTACAATTAATGAAATAAAAAAAAATAATAAAAAAAACTTTAGGTTTTAAATAAAATAAAAACACAATTTAAAAAAGGATAACAACCTCGTCACTTTATTCATTGGAAGTTTTAAATAATATTCTAAGAATTTATTAATTCCATGGAGACAAAAATATTGATGTAAATATATTTATTTTTAATTTCATTTTCTGGAACTTTTTAAAAGATGAATAGACCGAATATATATATATATATATATATATATATTCGGTCTATATACATATATATCTACGTATATTGGGATTTCCAGGGTCTCTCCTTTGTGATTTGCAAATTAAAGTTAAACAACATCATTTCTTTTAATGGAAAAATATAAAACTGGGAAAATAAAAATCTTAAAAGGAAAACATACGTACTTTTAAGTGGAGCTTCATCTCTAGAGAGTGGCATGTCGGATTTTCAGTGGTATCCTTCATAGATTTTTCTGATTAAAAGGACTGTAAAGGAAAAATGAAAGGGGTGTAGGATGAAACCTGAGAATCCGAGGCCTTAAACGATACCATATAAGACATCTATCTGATGTTCATGTCACGAGAAATTGATATAAAAACTGTGTCAAAATTATACGAAAATTCATATATATACAATTTTGTATAAAAATAAGGTTTAAACAGATTATATTAAGCAAATATGCAACCAATATAATATAATCGTTTTTAGATTGGTTGCTGAATATGATCTGTTTAAACCTACTACTTCTATACAAAATTGTATATAGATGAATTTTCGTATAATTTTGACACAGTTTTTATATCAATTTCTCTTATAGGTATAGTTTAACGCCTGAGATTCTCAGGTTTCATCCTATACCCCCTTTCATTTTTCCTTTACAGTCCCTTTAAGTATGAATCAGATATTAACGTTTTTCTCTTTGAATAATTATTTTTTAAAATTGTGGTTTCTCTACAAAAGTGACCTTGCTAACCAATCGAGGAATTCTTATGAATTTATCACTTTTCAAATATCGTCTATATTATATTGGTAATCCTATTTACCAATATAATATAGACGATATTATATTGGTAAGCATATTTACCAATATAATATAGACGATATTATGTTGGTAAGCCTATTTACCAATATAATAAAGACGATATTATATTGGTAAGCCTATTTACCAATATAATATAGACGATATTATGTTGGTAAGCCTATTTACCAATATAATAAAGACGATATTGGTAAGCCTATTTACCAATATAATAAAGACGATATTATATTGGTAAGCCTATTTACCAATATAATATAGACGATATTATATTGGTAAGTCTATTTACCAATATAATAAAGACGATATTATAGTACAGCTTTGCTTTCTATCCAGCTTGCATGTAAACAACTGGAAGCTGTGAGTTTGACGGGCAAATAATCTTTGCTGTAAAAATAATATTTCCTGATGACACAAAAGTACACCTGCAGTACACACGTTATCAAAGTGTGTACTGCATATTTTATTCAGTTGTGTCATGTCAATAAATATGCCAAAAAATTTAAACTTATAAATAAACCTATATTTCTTCATATTTATTACACATTTAAAGTTTTCCCATTTTATGTCATAAAACAAAACAAAAAACATTTCCCTTCTTAATTCACAGCTTCCCTTTGTTTACATGCAAGGTGGAAAGTAAGCAAAGCTTCACTAAAATGTCGTCTTTATTATATCGGTATAAAGGCTTACCACTATAAAAAAGCACAAAATCTTGCACATTATTGAACATATATTCATTTCGGTAACCACCAAAAAAGTTCTCTGAAAAAAAGTTTTCGGAAATAAAATTCTAAATGTTGGCGCTAAAAAGTCCCAGGAATCTAAAACGCAGGACTTTATTGATCCAGTGACATTTTGTCCTAGGACTTCAGCAAATTGTGACTATTTTATTTTTTATTTCAAGGTTTTTTCCAGAAATTTTTTTTTCGGTGACTATCTTACATCGGTTTCCTGATTGTTATTGTGAATATAGAGTGTGTCACATGAAATTGCAACGGCAGCTCTATAAAATCATTGTTAGACCAACCAATAAATAAGCTTTTTTTCTAAAATAAGGTTTAAAAGTTTAAAAGTTTAAAAGTTTAAAAACTGTTGGTGCAGAATTGAATTGGTAAATAGATCTATATCTCTCTCTCTTGACAAAGCTTTGCACTTTCAAATTCAGGAGAAGAAATAAATCTTATTCTAAACAAATTGTAATTCATATATTTTTATTTTTAGGATGGAGTCAGAAAAAGAAAAGGTATTTTTCTTTCATTATGACGTTTGTTCTTTAAAAATTTTTTTGAAATTAAAAAATATTTGTAGACTCAGACGTCAGAATTTATGAATTTTGTTGTGTGATTCTCGAGATTAAGCATGTTGGTGGATATACCCTGTAGGGATAACTTCAATTGATCAAGCAATTATCGTCAATTTTATAAGTGCCCACATTGGATATCGAGATCATGAGTTTAAGATTAACAATACTTCACACAAAAATTCCGACCTCAGAGCTAATGTTTTAGGGTGCATACTTTTCTTAAAGATATTTGTAAATGTACGTACATTGTAAGTAAATATTTTTGGTAATAATCTTCGCATTTGGTGCTGACATTTCTACAAGCCTTTCATTGGAAAAAAATTTCCTAGATTTTTTGTTTTGAACAGATTTCCAAAATTAAAGGTCATTATTATAATCACAAAATCTTGACCTTGAGAATCATATTAAGCAAACCTCTTCTATTTATATATAAGTATACTTTGCTTGTCTGTCTGTTTGCTAGTATGTGTGTGTCCAATCAAGGTTGTATAAAAAGGTTGGTTACTCTCGATGCGCTGCAATGTACGGAAAATGTCGTCTCCTAAGATGGTAGATATTTTCCTCATATGTCGTCACTAATTATAGAGGCGAGAGTGACGTCATATGAGGTTTTTATCTATCTATCTTAGGATATGACATTTTGCGTACATTGGAGCGCATCGAGAGTAACCAACCTTATTATACAACCTTGGTCCAATAAACCTAAAAAGCTGAAAATTGAGCTATATTTTTGAGGCAATTCACATGACCCCAGGGAAGGCATGGATGGTCAAAGTTAGATAACTTTGTCAGGAAAGAAAGTCAACATTTATAATTTATCAAACTGCGCTACTGTAAATAGAAATATCCGCTAAAATTTAACAAAATGTGTGCCCTAGAAGCCTTTTCTTTGTATTAATGTTTTATTTATCTTTGAATGTATGTCACTCTTACTTTAAAGGGGGTGTCTGGCTAGACATTGTAGTTGAGCTGAGAATGCAGTATTTTTAGGACATTTCTTAGGATTATTTGAGAACGTTTTACGGTGCATATTTGTTTAGCAAGAGCACAAATACAATCTTTGATATCCTCATAGATTGTCCAATTTGAAGGGATGATATTAAAATTATTCAATGACGACCGCGAAATTTTTTACAGTAAACTTATTAGATATATTAGATAAAAACAGATTGAAAAAATTAAAATGAACTCTTATCATTGGAATAAAAAACCTTATTCAGTTATTGGTTTCTGTAATGTCTCATTTTTCACAAACATTTTCCGTAGATTTCGTAGAATTTTTATTAAAAAGACGACATTTGAAGAAATCTGCGAAAACATTTGAAAACAATAAAAAATTCAATATAATGATAAAGAAGGTATAATTGATTCTAACACTGATTTATGCACAAATTTCTAATAAGAAATATGTTCCTAAACATCAAATTAGGTTACTGTGAAGTTTTTGTTACATTTGTCGTCGTCGTTATTGAATAATAAAAAAAAAATCTCAAGATAATCCAAAATGAACAATTTGTTAGCATTTTTAAGATTGAATTTGCGTTCTTGCTAAACAAATATGCGCCGCAAAAACGTCGCATAAGTCTCAAATGAATTCTAAAAAATTTCTCTACAGTACTGCATTCTCAGCTCAACTACCATGTCTAGCCAGACACTCCCTTTAAAACTAGCTTCCTATCTAAATTGCTTGGTTAGGCTGAATTCCCTATTTGGCTAAAGTGTTTAACTCTTTGTTCCCAAGAGACACAGAGAGCCAAGGGAACAGAAAAAAATCATTAAATAAAATAAATTTCAAGTTTCTCCAGCTTCAAAGGATATTATAAAAAAGACCCAAGGGCCCAAGAGAAGAAGTACAAATCTTTAAAGGCCAATTTTTCCCCATGGTTTTACTTCATACAGTGATAACCAGAAAACTGTAGCATAGGAAGACGTCATTAAATCAATATTGAAGTGCGTTTAATGTTGTTGCAAAGTAAATAGCTTTACTTTAAAGTTGCAAGTAATTAAATTACGTATTAAGTGAAATACACTGTTTACACGACACCAACTGCTCTGCCTCATGTTTATTGAACTATTTAAAGTCATAACTTAAGTCTGAAAGTCGACTTCCTATTTCAGAGTGTTTTTTGGATAGCACTGTAAACATTACGATATTTAGTGTCATATCTGTTAACTTAATTAATCTATGTTTACCCCTTTCTCAAAATTACTTCAAAGCAGAAGACGACATTTAATTATCTTCCAGATTAAAGATTTCAAATATTATTGAGAAAGTGAACACCAACAGAAAGACAAATCTCTAGTGATAGCGCAGTCTTCATAAAGTTTTCGAAAAGTTTTTAATCTAGATTCTATCATTTTTTATGTAATGTGGGAGATTATGTTGCCTGAGCTGAAAATTTTAGAATGGTGGATATTGAGATCAATGCTTGATCCTCTCTTTTTGGCTAATCTCAAGACTAATTTAGTCTTCAGATTAATTTCTAGAGATTAGAGATGCGCTCTTTAACTTATAAAAAAACCGTTTTTTAATTTTCCCGCATTTGTATTGTCATTTCAATTGGACTAATGATCGATTGAACGAACGTAATTAAGTTTTTGATTAATGTTCATCAAGACTAACGTTCAAAAGAACTATTGTTTTCAAATGTGATAAAACATGTTTTTTAATAAGTTCATATTAACATGATTAAATTTATATTTATTTGAATGCTCTAAAAGCCGGCTTGTGAACAGCTGACTTTAGTTCAATCTGATATTAGTCCAATCGATATAGCACCATTTCTGTATTTGTAATCAAACGTATCTTTAATACATGTAGTAGAAAATGTGATATCCAACAAGAGCGGATTAAAAAGAAATTAAAAGTTTCAGCCTGTATTACCCTGGGTCTTGTGTTTCCTAAAAAAAGTTCAGCTAATTCGGTTCAGCCGTTTTGACAGCGCCATAGATAACATATAAATATGAGCAAAGAGTTTTATCAATAGATTATAGAAAGATAAAAGAACTTTTTAGATAAAAAATTATATTTAAATACAATTAAAGAATTTAAATTTTAAATTAACAAATAACAGAACTTTTAAGATAAAAACTAAAGTTTAAATACAGTAAAAAGAACTACAGTTAAACCCTAAATGAGCAATACATCGAAAAAATTTTGCAAATGTCGTCTTGACAATTTTTCATACTATTTTACATAAATCTCAGTATTTGCGAAAATAAATAAATAGCCATGAATATGCGGGAACAGTTTTAAAGAGTTCCTTATAATCATTTAATTAAAAAACTAAATATCTGCAACATTCCATTATTAGAAAGTAAAGAATACGACATTTTATGAATTCTTTCAAAGTATGGTCTATCTAGGATTTAACCATATCACATGCTTAATCGATAAACAATTAAATAATGATGATTTTTTTCAGCTTTATGAGGTAAATTACGATTGAATAAGTGCTTTAAATGGTCTCAAGATTAGGAACATCTTAAAGGGTTAAGATTTACTTTATTGTGTTCCTAATCCCAAAATTTGGAAGATCATGATTATTTTAAATTGGTTGAACAATTCCTTTGATAAATTTTATAAACTTAAAACTCCCTGTGTGCATTCCATTTTTTCTCCGAAAAATGAAATCATTATTTACTGGATGACTATAGATCATTTTTGAGAATGGTTAAGCATAATTATGCTTTTTATCGAGAAATGTTTACAAAAAATTCAAATTTTCAGATTTATTTTCCATGAAAATTGAAGAATAAGGTTCCTGAAATGTCAAGTCCTAATCAAATTCTTTTTATAAGTTTAATTTTAGAATTTGAATGTGAAAATCTTCTTTTTGATTTATTTAAAATTATTAATCGTTGTGATATTATTTATTTAACTCTGAGCAAAATTCAAAACGGTCACAGAACTGTAAAAGATGTTCTTTACTTAATTATATTATTATTTCTATCATTATTATTTTTATTTTCGGAGATCACGTTAAAATAAAGTAAATTATACGTAATATAAAAATCCTAAATGTCTTCAATCATAACTTAAAGAGATATTGAGAAGAACAAAAAACTTTTGAATTTCTAATATGTAACCAGAGCTCAGAACTTTTGAATGGTGGATATCGAGATTATTGCTTGTAAATATCGGGATTAATGCTTGATCCACTTTTTTTCTTAATCTCTAGATTAAATAATGCTTGTTCTCCTCTTGTTGTTAATCTCCAGATTAAATAACCGATCGAGATTAAGGATATCCCATTTTAAAGTTTTCAGAGCTGAAAACTTTAGAATGGTGGATATCGAGATTATTGCTTGATCCTCTCTTTTACTTAATATCAAGACTAACCTAATCTTGTACTTTTATCCTAAAAAGTGTATAAAATTCAACCAATCAGAGTCGCGTATATAAAGCCGATAAATTTGAAATTTTGCGCGCCATTTAAGATTAATATACAGAAATGAGAGGGACTCTTTTTTTTAAAAAAACCGGTTTCTGATTTTTCTCTACTAAATCCAAGAAAGAACGGTTTAAGAAGAAAATCAAAAGTGTGTCCATAGGATACTCAGATTGAGTAATCGGGATTAAGGATATCTCATTCTAAAGTTTTCAGAGCTGAAAACTTTAGAATGGAATGTCCTTCATCCCGATCAGTTAATTAATCTGAGCTGAAAACTTTAGAATATGATATCCTTAATCCCGATCTGTTAATTAATCTGGAGATTAAATTCATGAGGACAATAAACAATATTTAATCTGAGCTGGAAACTTTAGAATGGTGGATATCAGGATTAATGCTTGATCCACTCTTTTTCTTAATCTCCAGATTAAATATTACTTGTTGTCCTCATGAATTTAATCTCCAGATTAATTAACAGATCGGGATTAAGGATATCGCATTCTAAAGTTTTCAGCTTTGGAGATTAATAAAAAGAGTGGATCAAGCATTAATCCCGATATCCACCATTCTAAAGTTTCCAGCTCTGGATATTAATAACAAGAGGAGAACAAGCATTATTTAATCTCGAGATTAAGAAAAAGAGCGGATCAAACATTAATCCCGATATCCAACATACAAAAGTTCCCAGCTCTGCTCGGATAAATTTTCTTCTCTCATTCTTCATAAATCTGACCTTCTCCTTCTGTCCAGTTCGCAGTCAGATAAAACATAACTACAATATTCTTAATTAAAGAGAAGAAGGAGACGACAATAGTCGGTGTATTAGCGTTGTATTATTTAATTTATTTGTTTATTTAGGTGGGATGCGATCCTCTAATCCGTTTAGTTTTTATTTAGGCGGGATGCGATCCTCTAATCCGTTTAGTTTTTATTTAGGTGGGATGCGATCCTCTAATCCGTTTAGTTTTTATTTAGGTGGGATGCGACCATCTAATCCGTTTAGTTTTTATTTAGGTGGGATGCGATCCTCTAATCCGTTTAGTTTTGCTTCGAAAGCAAACCTGGCATATCGTATTATCTAAATTAACAGGTACAGTTTGTGTACATAAACACTGTGTACAAGTTGTGTACATAAACACTGTGTACAAGTTGTGTACATAGACCCATTTGTAAATTTTTGTACGTAGACACATTTCAAAGGTTGTCTGCATATAAACTTTTGTACATAGACACTTTGAACAATCTGTGTAAAAGGATTCAATGTACAAATTGTGTACATGAACAATTTGTACAGTTTTTGTTCTTAGACAATTTGTACAGTTTGTGTTTATAACAATTTTGCACTTTGTGTACAGGTTGTCCCCAAAAAAAGTTTGAAGTAGGGGTATTGGCAGTTAAGGGATTAATTTTTGTTCAATTTGCACAATCAAGGTGTCACTCTGTTATTTCAAGGTGTAATTTTTTGATTTCTCGGCCTTAATTTCTTTAGTACGATATGTATCTAACAATATATGAGATAATTCACTATATAATTTTTTTAAGTCCTGTCAATTGTCAATTGTCATATTTGCAGCAAAGTACTTCTCGCATTCTGCTATCAAATAAATTCTAACAAAATATACCTTTCCTTACTCGATACTAGAAACATAATTTTAAAATTTCTAAACATTCCTGTTAGGTATTGAGTTCCGGAACCAGTGTCTCTCAGTTGTGAACTATACTAGGAGTAAATCCAGGATGTACCCGCAGTTTCAGAAAGTTGAATATTCTAAAGAAAATTCGAATTAAAAAAATATTTCTAATAAAGGAGAGCAGAAAAAAGGAGTCTTTAAATTTTTATCCTTAAAATCGTATTATACTAAACAAAATGTAAAAAGATTAGAAATTAAAAAGTTTCCGTTTTCCAACCTTTTCTTGAGACGCATTCTTCTTCCTTCAAGTACTTTTCACGTATGGAACTGATGTACCCCTCAGAATACTGACAATATTGCTATCTTAACTATATTTTTACATCCATTCCAATCTTGTATCCTAAATAATTTGTATCCTATCCAATATCTTGTAACCTATAAACTTTGTATTCTATCCAATCTTGTATTCAGAAACATTTTATCCTATAATTTTCTGAATCCTGAAGTTTTTTATTTAAAACATTGTGTATGTAAATTTATGTAAATATTATATTATCTAATAAATATATTACTTTTTCCCCCAGTTGTTTTTTAATGAGACATTTAGATAAAAGACAACACAATTATAGGAACCAATTAAACAAATAATCTTTTTCACCTTTTTTAGAATTTGATTTGATGAAATCAACTCAAATATACCTATTTGATGAAATCAACTCAAATATACCTATTTGATGAAATCAACTCAAATATACCTATTTGATGAAATCAACTCAAATATACCTATTTGATGAAATCAACTCAAATATACCTATTTGATGAAATCAACTCAAATATACCTATTTGTCTCAGCCATATATAGATGCAAGGGTTGGCCATAAGAGAATTTATGACTGTACACCATATGTCTAATTTATCTAGGCTTTACACAAAACAAATTTATTCCGGAATACACTATGAACTCGGTTTTCGGTGGTTAAAAACCAACTAAAAACTGGATGAGCGGTCTGTTTAATTTAATTAGGCTTATGTCGAAAAAAAAATACTATTTATTTTTACACAAATTCGCGTGCATAAACGATCCAGACTTCTAAATCTAATAATGATATTATCTATTTTAAAAAATTTACTAAATGAAAAGTACTAATACGAATGCTGAGCTTTTTGCTTAAGTTTTCGATTTTTTCACTATGGTTAATACTAGTTCAATTTTATGTTTCGTTTCAAGTCCAGTTTCGGTTCCAGTCCAATTTCGGTTCAAGTCCAGTTTCGGTGCAATTCCAGTTTCGGTTCAAGTCCAGTTTCGGTTCAAGTCCAGTTTCGGTTTAAGTCCAGTTTTGGTTGCATTTCTTAAAAACAACGTAGGCGAACAACCATTATGCAATTACAATTGTACAGCCATCGAAAAGGAGTTAATTGTATATCACGGAATTTGGTTTATTCTGAGTACAAAATTCTCTTACGGCCTTACCTTACCTTGATTGCACATACATCAACATATTTACAGACACCATTTTGACTTTTTTGGACAACGTGATAAAGAAAGAGCATTTAGCAATTACGCAGTACAGGCAACTAGACACATATATACAAAGCTAAGCAATAGCTTTTAAGCCTTTTCAAGCTCTATTAAACACCTCAAACTACTAACACCAGAAAAATAGAAGAACTGTAGAATAAAGATTTCATTTCCATTAGACTTCTCTTTACAGGTTAGCATGTTCAATTCACCAAGGCACCATTTAACGCTTCATCTGAGAAACAATAAAGAAGATATTGTCAATTTTTAATCTTGAAAATTTATGGATATTGAAAACCAATCGATGAAATCAAAATAAAAAGGAATAGAGTAGATATATCGATAAAAACAAAATTATCAAAATTTTCAATTATCCAATTGCAAATTCCACAAATTGCAAATTTAAGCTTAAAATAACATGATAGCAATTCAATACCAAAATTATGAAAATTTCACAGAAAACTGAGTAATTTTGATAAAAAATTATAAAATTTAACATACAATACAGGGTTAGCCACAAGGGATGAGACGTAAAGAAGACCTGAAACTCTTTAAATATGACGACTTATAAGGTTGAATTAAGTATTCTTCTTTGACTATGGTCATTGTATGGCTTGTTTAATGATTTAAAAAAAGAACAAGACAAGTATGAACTTGCAGGAAACCATGAATTTAAGAAATATTGTTCAGTAAAATTCTTTCTTCAGTCAAATATTTCATTCAGTAGAATAGTTCATTCAGTAAAATCGCTTGTTCAGTAAAAAATCGATCGTATTTTAAAAACTTGTTCGAAAAAAATCGTTTATAAAGTAAAATACTACTGTTTTTAGGTTTGTTCCAAAAAATCGTTCGTTCAGTAAAAATCGATTGTTTTTTCTAAATCTTTTGAGAAATTTGTTAGTTGAGTACAAAAACAATAATTTTTTCAAGTTCGTTCGAACTTTACAAAATCGTTCGTTTCTTTTTTCTTTGTTTTTTTAAAAACGAAATTTTTTAAAATTTCTTTGAACGATCCATTTCATTCAACCATTGTTCGTTTTTTCTGAACTACACCCTTTTCCATAAAAAATTTAGTTCGTTTTCAAAAATTTCGTTCGTTGGTTGATAAAGTGCCAGAGAGTACATGCTGCATACTGCATACTGCAGCTTTACACTTGTACAGAGTATAAATGTACTGTCATAAAAAAGTGAGTGAGTATTCTGTAACTGTATAGTGAAGAATTTCTACATAAAAAGTAAGAAAACATTCTGTTTTAGGTGATTTTGACGCAAAAGAAGTGACAAACTAACGAAAAATATCTATATAATAAAACAAGACATTTGTGTATATATATATTGCGTATAGCCGGCCAAACGGCTGGACCGATTGGGCTGAAATTTTTTGTAGACACTTTTTTTCCACGGGAAACGCCTGGCCCTTCAGCTAGTATCTATTAAAATACTAGTTTATCAATTCTTCTTCGTCCATTGAATTTTAAACTTATGTTTAGTATTTTTTCTTGATTAAACGTTGAAAAGTTGAGCTTAAAAAGAAACATCGCCGAGAGAAATAAATGTAAATTGTACAAATTTATTCTTTTCTGAATAAAATTACGCAATAATAGTGGAAAGAACCTGTCAAATCATTCGTTGGGATGTTTAGAAAGATGAAAATTTCCCTGTATGTTAATTGAAGGACTGCAGTATGGTTTTGGTGAATTATATTGACCTACTAAGCCTAGGGGTGTCAAAAATGATTTTTTTGCAGTTTTTTGAAAACGTCCAATAAACCTAAAAAAGTTTAATTTTGATAAAACTTTTTGTTCTGAATGATTACAAATATCTATCTAAAACTTTCTTAAACCGGCATATTTTTTCTATATTCATTTAGTTAAGAGTTTGAGTTAAAATAAGTATTAATAAATATTGCTTTATATCGATTAGATATCCTTATACATATCGATGTGAAACCTTTCAGAAAGTAGGAAAGATTCTGCAGAAAAAAGTTGCCAAACCAAACAGAATTTTTATTTTGAACAAAAATATTTAGAACTTATATAGAAGCTTTTCTTGGTTGCACTTTACTCTAGTTTTGCATTATCTTCATTTGTGTATAACAGTATAAAAGAGGTTCCGTTGATGGTTTAAAACTTAACAGCTGATGATTCATTGGAGGGAGGAATGGCAGAAACACCAATTTGTTATTCCCAAATTTTTTTATGGAAAGTGATGGAAACAGGGTATACAGAGTGCTTCAGGGTACAGGGTACTTCAATGTACTGCAAAGTACTGGGCTTTACTGGGGGAGGGGATACAGAAACCAAACAGAATTTTTTATTTTTAATAAAAATATATAAGTAGAGCCAGAAGCACTTCTAAGGATGTTTTCTTTATAGTTTTGCACTATTTTCATGGACACAAAAGCTAGTTTAATACTAATCAGCTGAAAAAAAAATCATTTCTGACACCCCTAGGCTTTGTACGCCAATATAATTCACCAAAACCATACTGCAGTCCTTCAATTATCATACAGGGAAATTTTCATCTTTCTGAACATCCCAACGAATGATTTGACAGGTTCTTTCTGCCTAAATGTATCATATGCTGTATTTATGCAGAAGAAAAAGTTACACTTTAAAAGAGTTTCTATATAAGTAGATAGCATCAAATTCGATTGCTTACTAGAAAACATCAAATTTAAAGTGAAGCTACGTGAATAAAATAAAAACAATTATAATGTAAAAGATCGTCAAATCGAGCTGTAATAACTACCTTTAATCACTAAATTATGAAACAGCCCTAAATAGTTGTGCATTTTCTTTAAATCTATAGTTTTCGATAATTTACATGCAAACATACTTTTCTATGAAATCATTCCTAAAATAAAATGTAATGCTCGATTGTGCATTGAAACCCTATATCTGCATCCATCATATTTAAAATCTATCAACTTTCTAATATTTTTTTTTTTGATTAAGTTCAGGCCGGTAGCTAGAAATTTGTAAAGGGGGGGTGGGCACAACCTTTTTTTTACCTCAAAAACTCAAAATTACTAAAGATTTTTAACTTATCACACATTATACTTTAGTAAGATAGATATTTTGCCTGTTTTACATTATGTTTTCTTTCCCTATTGAGAAGCTTGAATCAAGAAATAGCCAATATCTTTAATACTGGGAAAGTAAAGGATGTAAATGCCTTTAAAGATCAAGAAAAGCTTAAGCATGAAAATCTTCAGTTTTCCCAAAACTGAAATTCGAAAAAAACTCCTCCTGCAAGCATGATAATGAGTAAACTACATTATATATAATTTCAATTTGTCTCCATGTTACTTTTTGCTGTACGATGTTTCATTAGAATTATTATTCTAATAAAAGATAGGAAAAGGATAAACTTCTCAAAATACAAAGAAATTAATTCGAATCCTTATCATTTAACAAAACATCAGGATGCAATAAAAAATTCCCAAATAACTTATTTCAGAAAGCATTATATTTTTCTTATATGAAGAAAAAATAATCCTTTACACATAATTAATATTGGTAACAAAAATTAGATTGTATTCCAATTTTATCCCCTTTTTCTTTCTTTCCTTTTTCGAGTCATTAATTTTCTTTTTTTTTGTCTCAGATAGTGTGAAAAGGAAGGGGTGGGGGAGGGGTGCAACAAGTCAAGTCTACTGCACTCCATGCAGTTCACCCCTATCCGTACCCTAGGCCTCTTCTACGAGTGTGTATAAAGTGATTTTCAAGAAAACAAAAATATAGAAGGTCGTCGTCGCCTTTTTTCGGAGGTCAGATTTTTTAATGAATTAAAAAATATATTTTTAATTTCGTTGCATTCAACAGTTTCAATTTAAAAAAAAAATTTACGATGAATACATTTTTTCCACTTTCTCGGGTTTATCGGTTTAATTATTTAATTAAATTAAATATCAATTCATCGAAAAATCGCAAGTTTACCAAAAAAAAAGTTTTATGAACCATTCTTATTCATGAATTTCATTAACTATATATTTCAAATTGTAAAAGCCGATTGTAATAAATATTGTACTCAACAGAATGATAGTTTTAAATTGGATATTTCATATATCTAACAGAACACAAAGCACAGATTTACAATTACAGATATATTTATAGTTTTAACAGATAGATTTTGTAATTAAAGTAGTTTTGTAATACAGATAGATTGTAGATTACTGAGCAGTGAACATTATAGATATAGTGTAGATGATAATTTTACAAAGATCGCACATTGTTGACTTCAAAAAGGATTTTTTTATTAAAACATGAATTGATTTGAAAATGGTTTGTTTTGAACTGTATGTAGTTTTAGTTGTTCTCTATCTTGACTCTTTGCTCCCAGATAAAACATAGACCCTGAGCAAACCTAGAACCATCTAACTTAATTCTCTCAGTTAAACATGAACCCTGAGTAAACCTAGATATATATATATTGACTCGTTGCTCCCAGTTAAAACATAGAGCCTGAGCAAACCTAGATCTAGCTTGACTCCCAGCTTTGCTCCCAGTTATAAAATTAAAAAAACCTGAGCAAACCTAGAACCATCTAACTTATTTCTCCCAGTTAAAACATGAACCCTGAGTAAACCTAGATCTAGTTTGACTCTTTGCTCCCAAATGAAACATATATCCTGAGCAAACATAAATCCATCTTAACTCTTTGCTCCCAGTTAAAACCTATACCCTGAGCAACCATAGATTTATCTTGACTCCTTGCTCCTGTAGATATGACATATAAGAACCCGAGCAAAAATAAATCCATCTTGACTCCTTTCTCCCAGACAAAATATAGCCTGAGAAAACATAAATCTATCTTGATCATTTCTCCCAGTTGACACATAGAGTTTGAGAAAACATAGATCTATCTTGACTCCTTGCTCCCAGATACAGCAAATACCCTGAGCAAACCCAGAACCATGCGAGTTATTTATTTCAGTTGAAACATAGAGCCTGAGCAAACCGTGATATATCTTGACTCCTTGCTCACAGATACAGCAAATGAGCAAACCTAGAACCATGCGACTTATTTCTCCGAATTAAAACATGGACCCTGAGCAAACCTGTATATATCTTGCAACATGTTTTCTCAAAGTCGTCATTTCTTACTCACAGAACTTTGTTAATCCCTATTTTCTTATCTAAGAGAAGGGGCGGGGAGATGGTCCAAGGAGGGAGGAAACGGGCCTTGTATGCACTTGATTCATGCTAATTTTTTATTTTCGGAAACTTGTGTCTAATTTTCGGAAAATAGTGTATAGTTTTCGGAAAATTGTGTCTAATTTTCGGAAAATTATGTTTAATTTTCGGAAAATAGTGTATAATTTTCGGAAAATTATGTCTAGTTTTCGGAAAATTGTATCTAATTTTCGGAAAATTGTGTCTAATTTTCGGAAAATTGTGTTTAATTTTCTTTCTTGTACAATGGGCAGAAAGGAACAGAGTTCTGAGTCCACAAATTCTGATTATTTAATCCCTATATCTTAGCAACCTATTGTCGTAGACCTTATTTCTGATAGAATCAGATAGTGTCAGTTTGAAATATCACACGTTTACATCCATCAGATTGCAAAGGTATAGAGATTAGAAAATTTGAGTTAGTGGCAAGAATTTAGTTCCGTGGACCAGGCATTTTATATTATTTATAAACCCTAAAAAAAGGGCCACAAGACAAGATTTTTTATGCAATTCTTTACTTCCTATTGCTTGCTTCCATCTTATAATATATTGTTGTCTTTTTTGCTTTAAGTTTTGGTGGTACACATTTTGTGATTAGTTTTTCATTGTTTTGTCCATCTATTTATCTATCTGTCTATCTATCTATCTATCTATATCTATCTATCTGTCTGTCTGTCTGTCTGTCTGTCTGTCTGTCTGTCTATCAACGTTACAATGATTAGTCCGGAGTCCTATTGAACCGTATAGAGACAATAATCCTTCCACCTTTTCTTTTAACCCTACCACCCCCAGCCCTTGCCCACCCACCAGAACATTGCCCCCCCCCTCTCCGCTTCCGTTCTGTCCCCCCTGCGTGCAGCACCCTTTTCTTCCTGTTATTCAAAATTAAATAATTACGAGAGAAATAAAAAAACAGAAACCGGCGGTTCGGCCGGAAGTGCCTTCTGGATCCACTTCCCTTTGCCTGAAACCTCAAAATGGCAAATTTTTGTTTATTGATGTGTTTAATTTTCTTAACTAATTTTGCGCATTAAATACAAATAAAACATTTATAAGTTAATATTTGCCAATTATCGTTTTTACATATCTTGATTTAAGTTTTAAAGAACGTTTTTTTAATGTTTATTTTCTATTTTTTATTTTTGAATTTGATATTTATTATATCGCTAGAACTAGCTGAAGATGGTAAATCCGGACCATAAAATATATTTTTGAAATTTGGAACTAATTCATCATCAAATTTCATAACAACTTTTTTGTTAGAAAAATACCATTTTTTGGCATAAAACATAAATTTTGGTTTAAAAACAAGATATTTTTCAAATTAATTATTTATAACTTAACCTTATTTCTGATAATCAGATCGTTTTTTACAGATTGTAAAACCTAGGATTGTTATTACATAAAAAAGTTTAATGTAAATGGATATCGTATTTTTGGATTTAAAAGTGTAGTTTTTATTTTTTATTCAACGATTGTTAAAATTTACATACTCCCAGTCCCAAGATTGCTGGACTGAAATCGAAGGCTTATAGACTAGAACGTGTTATTTTCCAGTTCTCCATTTTCCTCCCCCTTCACCCTCCCCCCTCCCCCTTCTGTGAAGATTCTATTTGGAGAAGAATTTAGAAAGATGATATAGAAAGTTACGAAATGGCAAAGAGGGGGTGGGGGTTGTAAAGATTAGAAAGTTTGGCGGATTTTACCCCTTCCCGCCTGCCCGGCCCGCCCTCGCACCCTCTTTCGTAAACAACTTTCGAATTTTTCTACTCTCCCCCACCCCCTTGCTTAGGCCTCTACCCCTTCACACACACACACACCCCCACCTTCCACACATGCACTTGCAACCCTTATACCCGGACTAACCCCCTCACTAAGCAGAAAACACCTGAATCCTTCCCGGCCCTACAACCCATCGCCGCCATCTTTTTTCTAGATTTTCTTTTTCAATCTTAATTTGATTGAAAATAACTTATCTTAAAAACAGGAAAGGGATTCAAGGATAAACTTTTTTAATTAATCAGCAATCAGTATGATTTTTATTTCTAATAGATTTTTGTGCAAATTAAATTTTAAAAATAGTTCTCGATTGGTCTACAGAAATCTTGTACAGAAATCTTGTACAGAAATCTAATAATGCAAGAAAACAAAATAACTTAGTTTGACACTTTTATTAGATTAATTTTTTCAAGTTACAGATCTTTTTGTATATATTTTGACACATGAAAATTTTGAAAAGATAATTTTTTGCATTGAAACCTCATCATTGCTAAATAATTAGGATAAAGCAATTGATTTTGATATTTGTGCAACCCTGTAGCGGCGATTGCAGGCAGTTTTTCCGTGCCGGGTCTTTTAGGAAGGGAGAGGGGGGGGAAGTGGGAGGAGCTAGGCAGGACGTTTTAGCGCTCATGCTGTTTAACAGAGAGAGGGGGGATATACAATCTTTAACATCTTTTCTAATATTTTATGATTTTTAAAATGTTTAAACAAGTAAAAAACGTTGTTTCTAAGAATATGAGCTTTTCATGGATTTTTAAGTTGTGAGCAACCGGCAGTTCAAACTGCTTGGGATAGAAAAGGCAGTGCCTTGGAATCCTTGCTCCTGATTGGTTGAATCCCAAGGCTGCTTGACTTTTCTCAACTCTCATTGGTTTAAAAATATCCCGTAAAACAAAGCCATCGTAAAACTATTACTCCGGAATTGGAAACTTCAAATGCGGATTAAAATCTTGAAAAATAAAAATTGAATCGTTCACGTAAAATCTTGTTTACAATTCATCCGCCATTTTTTTATTCTGTTATAGTCTATCTTTGTTATTGAGTTCAAACTTGTTTATTAGTTTTCTTATTTTTCGTAACGAGAAACTAGATCAACTCCCCCCCCCCCTTGGCCTTACTTCTACATAATAACATTATAAATTTTATAGTTCAACCCTTGGCATTCATCCCTTTTTTTCTATCGCTTAATCTTTTAATATTCTAAATCAAATCTCAGACTTTTTTTCAAATTTTTCATTTTTTCATTTGTTTATTAAAGTGTTTTATGTTGATATATTTTCAGTACGTTAATTCTAGTTCTCCAAAATACATACAACCTTCCTTATTATTTCTATTTTCCATTTTACCTATATAGATGTCGTCGCCATAATTCCTTTATTCTTTAGTATTCTTTCCTAGAACCTTTATTTTATACCTAGCCTTTTATCTTTTTTTCCATATATTCGTTATTTTTTTCCATAGATTCATTATTTTTTTTCATAACGTCTGCTTTTTTATTTTTGTTCACCATAATATCTGCCAGCTTTATTTTCTTTTTTCACCTTTTTTTAGCTTCTTAACCTAAATCCAACCATTTTCAATCGTACCTATCTCCCATCCCTCCCTCCCTGTCCCCTTAACCCTGTGGCTTGACATTTCACCTGTTTTTGATATTTTTGTTGGAACCCGTTAGATAACCCTGGTAGAGTTGGGCCGGGTGGGCACCATTGCAGCTTAGAGTGGGCACCAATCCTGCTCAACAAGTGAAATTGTGCCTGTGGCTCGGCCTGATAGTGGCCTAGGCCATTACAATGGGTTCCAAGGAATGTGGGTCATGCACACCAGAGTTAGGAAAATTTAACCCTTTTAAAAAATCTTCACTTTTTAATTTAAAAAAGTTTAATCTAATTCTAGAATTTCTAAAATCCAAATATAAATTTTTCAATTATTTTTCTAAAAAAGAGAAAAAATGGCTGAAAATTTTCTCAACTCTGATCGGTTGTAAAGAGCTGAAATCCGTTCTCACAAACAACCCCTGCCCACCACCCTTTAACCCTTACTCGCTCCCCCCCCCCCCCCTTNCGTTGGAAAAAGTTTGGATTGCGGACGTTTATAGGTTTCTATTGTGAGTTTACAAACAGGGTATCTACTCTCCATTTTTAAATTTTAAGAACTATTTTAACAATTTCTACAAATATTTTAGGGGTGATGTTAATTTTTTTTACAGAGCGGTGATAAACAGCCAGGCCCCCTGATTTTGCCACGTGCATAGCTACCCCTCCCCCCTCCCGCTTTTTTTTTGTAAATCGGGAAATTTATTGCTTAGGATCAAAATGCCGACTACCTTTATAGTATTGATATATTTCATATTCAAGAAAAAAGTAGTTTAGTAAAAAATGGAAATACTACTTTTCAACTTTTCAAGCCTAAAATATTCTAAAAGTGGACAGATTTTCTGGAAAATAATATCAAGAGTAAAAATAGATAAGTAGCAGGAGTAAAGATAGATAAGTAGCAGGAGTAAATATAGATAAGTAGCAGGAGTAAATATAGATAAGTAACAGGAGTAAAGATAGATAAGTATCAGGAGTAAAGATAGATAAGTAGCAGGATTAAAGATAGATAAGCATCAGGAGTAAAGATAGATAATTATCATGAGTAAGGATGGATACGTATCAGTAGTAAGGATGAATAAGTAGCAGGAGTAAGGATGAATAAGTAGAAGGAGTAAGGATGAATAAGTAGCAGGAGTAAGGATGAATAAGTAGCAGGAGTGAGCAAGAGTAAGGATGGATAAGTAGCAGGAGTAAGGATGAACAAGTAGCGGGAGTAAGGATGAATAAGTAGCAGGAGTAAGGATGAATAAGTAGAAGGAGTAAGGATGAATAAGTCTCAGGAGTAAGGATGGATAAGTAGCAGGAGTAAGGATGAACAAGTCTCAGGAGTAAGGATGAAGTATCAAGAATAAGGGCGGATGAATAAGCATTTGAAGTCCTGGTGAAAAATGTAAATGATGGATGATAAATCAGGATGATATATCAGAGTTGGACTGGATGAAAATAATTCATTCATCATATGTCAAGGTTTTCAAAATCTGGGATTTATTTATATTTTAAAGTCTGATCTGGTTTGAAGGGGGGGGGGGTCTGCAGATGGCTTGCTTCTGATTGAAATGTGTATTTGTTGGGACAGATTAAGCCTCCCCAATGCATTTTGTAAATTTTGCCATTTTTACCAAAAATCGGAACAGATGGTTCCAGGGGGGGGGGTTTAAGATGCCACTTTTAAATTTTCTACATTTTAGGTTTTGGGTTTAGTTGAAGTATTCAAATGCAGCTCAATGAGAAATGGAAGGATGTGACTGTAATCTTTTTAGCTCCAGACAGTGTCCAATACAGAAGTACATGTAAAGTTTTGTAGTTTTCACCCCCCCCCCCCTCTTCAACGTTTGATATGAATGCACACACGCGCCTCTGAATATGACAATACGAGATATTGAATTATATTGAGCAGAATAACTCATAGAGCAGAGGTTTTATATTTGAGCTTTACTCCAGGTTCTACTTTATATACAAGGGTTTCTACTCAGGGTTTTATATACTCCGGGTTCAATATAGTTATGGTTCTACTCAGGGTTCCATATACTCAGGGTTCTATATAGATAGGGTTTTAATCAGGGTTCTGCTTACTCCAGGTTGTACTCAAGAGTTCTACATACTCAGGGTTCTATATACTCCGGGTTCCATATACTCCTGGTTCTGTATACTCAGGGTTCTATATACTCTGGGTTCTGTATACTCTGGGTTTTATATACTCAGGGTTCTTTAGACTCAGGGTTCTATAGACTCAGGGTTCTATAGACTCAGGGTTCTATAGACTCAAGGTTCTATAGACTCAGGGTTCTATAGACTCAGGGCTCTTATACTCAGGATTCTGTAGACTCAGGGTTCTATAGACTCAGGGTTCTATAGACTCAGGGTTCTATAGACTCAGGGTTCTATAGACTCGGGGTTCTATAGACTCGGGGTTCTATAGACTCTGGGTTCTATATCTCCGGGTTCTATTTACTCCGGGTTCTATTTACTCCGGGTTCTATATACTCCGGGTTCTATATACTCAGGGTTCTACTCAGGGTTCTATATACTCAGGGTCCTATAAACTGAGGTTTCTATATACTTGGGGTTCTATATACCCAGGGTTCTTAATACTCAGGATTCTATATTCTCAGGGTTCTATAGACTCAGGGTTCTATAGACTCAGGGTTCTATAGTATCAGGGTTCTATAGTCTCAGGGTTCTATAGACTCAGGTTTCTATAGACTCAGGGTTCTATATACTCAGGGTTTTATAAACTCAGGGTTCTCTATACTCAGGGTTCTATAGACTCAGGGTTCATAGACTCAGGGTTCTAAATACTCAGGGTTCTATATACTCAGGGTTCTATGTACTCCGGGTTCTATAGTCTCAGGGTTCTGAATACTCCAGATTCTCTTATGGTTTGTGTCGGTAGAATACGACATCTTATTCCCGGGTTTTTCTCCGGATGTTTTCCATCCGTTCAAGGACGGAGTAAAGGCCCGGGGTGAAACATTCAAGAAACTACTCTTAAACTCGCTTCCAAGTTTCAACACTGAATATTCAATCAACCAATATTTTTCTTCTCTTACATTTAATTAAACCACTACTTTTAAAACACCCCACGGTTCATTTGGGTCATTTATGGTCAAAATTCGTATGGATGTATAGCGTAACATATAAATATAGAAGAAGAAGGGGAATTCTATATATTTCTGTTTTTCAGTAGCAGCTGCCATTGGGGAGGGGCGGGGGTTGGGGGGGAGACCAAAAATCAGCGAAAATAAAAATGACTTTGGCGTATTTCTATTATTGTTGAAGGTACAGATGTGTTTTTATGTTTAGTCTGTATGAACAGGGGCAACAAACGAGAATAAAACAAAATTTAATTTTCAAAGGTAATTTTTTTTAAATTGTATAAAATGAAGTTTTAGTTAATTATTTCTTTTTGTATCGTTTTGTAAGAAGTCCCCCCCCTCCCCCCTCGCGGATGTCTACACCCCATTTTCATTTTCCCAAATTTTGCCACCAAAATAACGATTCAGACTCAAATAGAAGTAATGATTTTTTTTCCATTGAAAAAATGTCAAAATTTACCCGACAAAAGTAAAAAATGGCTGAATTCATATTTAGAGAAAAATAAAAGATTTAAACGTTTTGGTAAATGAAGATATTAAACCTATAGCACGTCCGGAACTACAAAAGAGAGAAATCGGTCAAGTTTTATTTCCGGTTATTCAGCAGCCATGTTATTATCCTCTTTTCTAAGTTTTATATCCGGGATTTAGTTTGTTCATATCCTAGTTCTCTGTACTCACGTCAACATCTAGCTTCCTATCTTCTTTATATATGAACAACTACTTCCTATTCCCCCTACTGGACCCCCCCACCCCCCCCTGACTAAATTCCTGAAACCGCCCATGGACCCGTGCATACATAAAGGGGTTGTTTATCGTTAGCAAAATGCCATGCCTTCGGTCAAAATCCCGTAGTCAGCTTTCTCCCAGGGATGTTTCTACCCTGCTAACCTTTAAATGATCACAATCACTTTTTTTTAAAATTTCTCTAATAATAATCATTCGTTCACGTACAGAAGGTATAAGACACAAAAATGGCGTCCCTGCGCGCGCATCATGCCGCCATTAATTGATTTCTGTTCGAACAATCCTTTTCATGTCGTCATTTTTCTATGTTTATAATCAATATCGATAATAATAGTATCTAATAAACATTAGACATTAGACACATCACACACAAAGTAAAATAGCAATGTACTGAGTCTGTGTCTAATTTGGACATCGTCACGTTTATTTTCAGAAATGTAGGTCCACTTTAAAAAGACTTGAAAGTTTTATTTATAATTTTTGATAATATATATATACTTTCCGATTTATCTTTGAAATTTTGAATAATGCAAGATTTTCATTACAAAATATACATTTCTTGTAAAAGTAAGAAAATAGACATTACATAAAAAAAGTTTGAAGCTTGTCTCAAAAATACCCTAAAAAGTTGAAATGTCAGAATGTCAAGAGATCTTCTAAAATAAAAAAATTAATAAATCTTGAAAATGAAGGTTCCGTACAAAAATGCTAGTCTCCGGATGTTAAAAAAAATATCGAAATAACAGGACACGGTGCACTGTCAGCCCGATTGATTTTAGTTTTGAATGACCAACAATGGTGAATGGGTCAAACCAGCTGTCCCCCTGGCAGGGGGGGGGGCAAAAATGGCACGCGACANTGGGGGGCAAACAATAAGATCATGTTTTTGAAAGGACAATAAACCGTCAAAATATATATCTTATAGTTCATTCTCACCTCTCAGTGGTGTATTCTGTACACTGTATTCTATACTGTACAGCGTTGTAAAGCGTACAGTATAAATCTGAATGTAAACAGCTGCTAGAAAAGGATTAAACCCTAAAATAAAAACTAAGACAGGGGGGTGGAGGGAATTTTCCCCAGATAAGGACGCAAACAACATTATTTCAGCATCATTGGAGATATTACTGGATTGGTCAAATGTTGGATTTACTTCAACCCCCCCCCCCCCCCCCCCCCCCTCCCCCCTTTCCAATCCCAACCTGAAAATCAGCGCGTGTCGTAATTTGCAAAGTTTATCATAAAACTTCGTTAAAATCCCCAAGACGCTAAGATCCCCCTTGTTAATCCTTAAAACGGGCAAAGCGTGGCAAATGTGTAACCTCTGAAAAGTTTAAATGTCTGTGAATGGAAGAGCTTGGAAGGAGTTTATGGGACGGAATGTGAAATTGACCAAGAGAAGGGACGCCGCATTTTCGAGAACGGATTTTTAGAAATTGTAAAATTGTATTCATCAACGTCATACGTTTATTCATACTACTACAAAATACTGCTATTTATTCACTATATTTGGTTTTCTAAATAATCCGTCTCTTCATCAATTCATTAATCTCATTCAAATCCCTCCACCATACTGAAGGTTTAAATAGAAGGTTTTAAACAAATTAAATGTCTGATTACTTTTTGCATTTTTTTTTTATAAATTTTCATTAATTTTATTTTTTTTATTTTATATTCAATTTTTCATTTTATTCAAAAGTTTTTTTATTAAATCCCATTTTCATTTTCTTTTTTCTCTTTTTTTTCTCTCTTTTCCTCTCTTTCTCTCTTTTTTCTCATCTTTCATTTATCCATCTGACCGAGTATCTGGTGCTACCCTGTGGTCAGACCTCTACCCTGAGCATGTGCTACAGGACTAGGAGACAAAACTGCATTTTGCTCCTCCCCGAACCCTGACCTTAGATTATCCTCTTCTATTGAACAAGTTTTCAATTCAGGGTTTCATCATTTGAAGGTTTAACCACAAAACTCAGAGAATAGACTAGAAAAAAGATATCTTTAAAAGCGACAAGGCATAATTTTAGATTCGATTCACAACGGTACCATAAAACTTTATCTTATCAAGAATCAATGAGATTTCCATGCTTATCTCTTTAAAGTTTGAATTATTTTCTTTGGGGTTTCTCTATAAAAGCTACTTGCGGATTTATTGCTACAGAAACAACGGAGGAAAGTGTTGAATAGAATACTTTTTAAGCTAGAAAAACGAAGATATCTTCTGCATTATAAATCAAATAAAATGTTAATGGCATGGCCCTCTTTAAATGGAGTTAAAAAGTATAAACTTTTATGAATTCAAAGAACAGTGTGTAAATCGTAATGTACTATGTCTTCAAATTGAACAAAAAATTAGTATTCAAGGCATGCGATATGTGTGTTATCAAGAACTAGAAAAGGATTATTTTAATTTCGACAAAGCTTCAGTTTTGATACGAGACTGGGACTAAAAACTGGGTAAACAATCTTACACTATCATGCATTCAAATTCAATATGAAAAATTAGCAATGACGTTATTAGCTTTACTTATTAATATCTTACCTATTTCCCCCTCCCCATCTTTCCTTTGAAAATCGACCGGCTAGTAATTATAATTTTTGAAAGAAAATATATTTATATTTTTTCATCTGACCATTGCAGCTGCTACGGCTGTATTTTCATACACAGTTGGACCTCCCCCCTCCCCCCTGGAGAGCAGAAGAGGGGGGGGGGTTGCCCAGTATGAAAGGGTTACGCGAGGATAGAGAGGGGTGGGGGTATGTCGGATGTAAGGCCTTTCTACGAACTGACCAGTATATTACTTAATTTTAAATATGTGTACAGATAAATGTAAATTTTGAATAGAATTTTCTTCTTAAAAGAAATAATCTTTAAATCTTTTTTAGTAATTGTCTGAATTTAAAAGAAGGAAGGTATGAAGGGTAGTGGAGGAGGGGGGAAGGGGGGGGGTCCTAAATATATATTCTTTGTCCACACATGTGGGAGGAAACGGTGAGTGTTAAGTGTATTTTTAGCTCCCGGCGTTACTGTCAATGGGTCAAAAGAATATTAAAGGTGTTTTAAAAAAAACCAAAACAATTAGTTTAATTAAAAATATTTAAAACTTTAAAAATGTCAGTGGTTGATAAGTTTTAAGAAAAGAAGTCAAATGAGAAATAAAGAAAGAAAAAAAATATTTAATTTTTCTTTCTGTAAATTCCTTTTTTTATAAGTTTTTTTTAATAAACTTATCTTGTCCCCCCCCCCCTATCCTTCCCATTCTGTTTGGTTTAAGAACACCCTACAAAAAGTAGAATCTATTTGGAGGTTAAAAATGGAAAAGGATATAAATTTGGGGGATTTCTCGTATTTCAAACATAGAAATAATAACTGACCATATGCTAGAGACGCCACGCTATACAGTGTCACATTTTTCTTGAAAATAATTTTGCGGATTTTTAGGTTAAATTCAAATTTTAGCCCAATACTAAAGTTCATTAAACCGAGAATGGACATTTTGGATTCATATTTCATTATTCATCTTCAATATATTCAATTCAATAATTTAACTTAGTTTTTACGTTAAATTTAAATATACAATATAAATACATTCTTGAATCTTTTTTATTTAGCTTATTTCGTCCGTCTGTTTATTTATTCGTCTATTGTCCAAGTGCATCTTCAGCCATATTACAAACCGGAAATGCCTTTGAGATGTCTCCAGCTCCCTCTTGCGGCTGCACATAAAGACCGGAAATAGTAATGCTTCTATTTAATTAAAACTGAAACGAGAAAAATTAATATTTCTGATCATATTTTGTCATCGTTTCCGTCCTATTAATCATTTTCGTCCTATTAGTCTTCTCCTTGATATCAATCTTTTCAATCCTTTCTGTCTTATCAGTCCGTCATATAAATCCTATCTGTCCTATCAAACCTCTGTTATATCAATCTTTTTCGTCCTATAAAATCTCTCCGTAAAATCAATTCTCTCCGTCCTCTCAGATTTCGCCATTTTCAACCCTCTCCTTTCTATCAATTTTTCATCATCTCATCAATCATCTCCATCTCTCTTATTCCATCCAACCTATAATTCCCCTTCATCTCCGTCCTATCCATCCTCTCAGTCCTATCGAAACTTTCCGTCCTATTATTCCTCTTTGTCTTATTAAATCTATTCGTTCTATCATTCCTTTCGACCTATCGATCATTTCCGTCTTCTTTCCTATAAATCCTATCTATCCTGTCAATGCTCTTCGTCCAATCTGTCCTCTTTGTTCTATCAATTATCTCCGTCCTATTTATTCTCTCCGTTCTATTGATTCTCTCCGTTCTTTTGATTCTCTCCGTTCTATTGATTCTCTCCGTTCTAATGCTATTAGCAGAGGAAGTATTAACGGATTATTATGTAAAATAAATTTGCTCACTTTTTAGTTCCTATCATACAATACAATCTTTTGATTTACAAAATTGGGTTAACAATGATATAATGAAGAGGATTTCTGTAATTGATATTTATGTTATGATGCTTTAGATCTTAAATAAGAATAAAATGAGGTTTCAGTAGCTCTCTTAAATCTCAGTTCCCCCCTCTCCACTCTATTCAAATTTAACGTATTTTTAGAGATGTGGCTTTTTGGTCAAATAGCAAATTTTATCCCCAAATGGTCAGCTGTCTCGCTTCTTCCTCCAGCTGCCCTTGTGGGGGTGGGGGTGTTAACCCTCCGTGGGGTTGAGGGGGGGGGGGCGGGGGTACCGGTCATTCAGTTTTGAACGCCCCCGCAGTAGTACTTGGTACTCCCAGGAGCTTAGACTGTGAATTCTAAACCTATTGTAGTCAACACCTTGTGATATACAGATACCAAACACATGACATAGATAGATAGATAGTGAAATATATTAATATACAATATTTGTGTACGGAAAGTTATGTACAGTTATTAATCAATTAATTCATTATGAACTGGGTTCAGGATCAGTGTATGATGTTGAGCTCTCAGGCCCCGCCCCAAGGGGGCGTGTCTTCCTCAGGACCTCATCCTCCAGCCTTGCATAGGCTGCCTCCAACAAGCCCGGCCCTGCCTCCGACCTCTCCTCAGATAGCGTATGAAGGACGGGTTTCTCTGCTCTCCAACTCCGGGACGGGAGAAGCTTGGCCTCATCCTCCACATTTTCAGCAGTTTAACAGCCTCAACTTCAACCTTATCCACAACCCTTTCTCCAGGAAGGAATCTGATCTTGGGTATGGTCTGGAGCAGGATAGAGAAACGTCTCCGAGTAGTGCTGGATCTCCAAGGACGGATGAAACCATTGATAAATCCTCGGACAAACTCGACAGATCTAATGATATCTTGGAAAAATCCTTTGATACAAAACCTGATCAAGGACGGACGGAGGAGGAGAAAACCTCTCTAGATATTCTCAAGGAGCATATTAGAGCACAGCTCCCGAACCCTCCGACGGAGGAGGACGATGTTGAGGGCAGGTCTCCGGATGAGAGAAGTTCTCCAGGGGAGGAGGAGAACTTGGTCGTACCCCCGTCCCTCTCTATACGTCGGGACATACAAGAGGAGGGAAGATCAGAGGACCTCCGAAATATATCGGAGGAGAAGGGTGAGGAGTTTGAGGAGGAAGAAGAAGAACTTAGGATAGATGAAGAAATGGAAGAAGAGGAACGAGGTAAACCTCAAATTTTATTTTAGTTTAGATTTTAAACCCCTCTCCAATCATGAAATAAATGGAAATTGCGTCTCTTAATTCTTAATTATTTTTGCTTCATGAGTCAGTCTCACAAATTGCGTCATTCAAATAGAAATTATGATTTCTAATAATTAAGATTTTTTTTCAAATAAAAAGCGCTTCCTTTAAGTTTGTTTAAAAAATGCATATATACGTATTAAAATGTTTGATCAAAAGTTAACTCAAATCTTTTTTATAATCTTATCAATTGCGTTCAATATTTTAATAATTCTTAGAAGTTACTTGATTAGATAAACGACTGCGTGGTATAAAAACTATCTGGAATTAACATTATTATATAGATATGCAGGACCTCTTTTATTCTTATCGATTTTAAAACTTGATCTACTAGTTTCCAACCAATGAGAGAAGAGATGAGATTAGCTCAGATCTCTGAAACCTCCCTCGCCGCGGCGAGTGGACGAGGTTGCGTGTTTTTTATCTCAGACAATTACGTAATCTCAATTATTATCTAGACTTGGATCAATTTGAAACCCTGGATAAAAGCGTAGAGAAGCTTAATCCGTTTGTTGGATTTCAACCATACCTAGCGCTGAAAAATGAAGAGGATGGACTTAATTCGTTGGAGAAATTGCAACAGGTATTTGCAAAAAATATTATTATGTGTCACTGTTGCAAATTATGAACTAGATATTTCATTTATTTGAACGTTTATGCCCCGAAATTCCTATAGATTTACAAGATGCATTCGGAAGAAATAGCATATCTTTCATATTCTAAATACCTATGATCCTCAATTTTAAACATCTCAGTTACAATTGAGTAAATAATATTCTATGCAGTATGCACAAATTAATAATAATTTTGTTCAGGTTTTGAACAATCGAATGTTCAGTCCGCGTGACAGGACTGTTGAACAGATAAGGGCGGAACCGAACGGAAACGGAAACCATGTTGATGAGAACGGTAAGAAAATCAGCCCCCCCCCCTCACTACCTACATACAAGACCGTAAAGAGTTAATAAATAGTAAACTCGCAATTCTTTAGTTTATCTTGCAGATTTTATAGTTTTTCATATTTTCTGTATTTTAGGAGAGTTTAGGTTCATATTACCCCCAGATGAGGAGGGCATGGTTTATCAATGCCATCTTTGTTCTTTTACAGGTAATTAATGTTAAAATAGTCCTTTTATCAATATATTAATTAGGATCCCGTGTATGTAAATTTATATATTTGTTAAATGATACATTTATTTAATGACGTGAAGAAAATTTTCAAATTCATCCTACCATTAGTTATTTATGTGGGAAGTATCAATTTCCAAACAATTTAATTAGCTGAAATGAAGCATTCCTTTCATTCAAATTCTATAAATCGGAAAACTATGAAGACGACTTTCATGCGTGGCATATATTCTTATATTCATTTAAATGTTCATTACTACTGCTAATTTATATTGACATATATTTTTTTTCAGCCACAACTCGAATCCAGTTTAACGCCCATGTAAACTCTCACTATACCTTCCAGTGCGTCAAATGTGATTTTGAGGATAAGGTAAAAAATTAGTTTTTCATGAACTTAAAACATGTTAAACATTACATAACTCGAGAAAAAAAATTTAACATTAAAAGTTAATTCTTGATTTATTTAAATTTTCAACTGGTTGACGCGTTATATGACAATATTTGTCCAATGCACTGTTTTAAATATTTGATTATACAAGAGGTCATTTTTAATTTGATATTCTTGTTTAGAGCGAGAGTATTTATGTTCGACACCTGAAAGAGGAGCATAACTGTACTCCGGAGGATCTAGAAGAGGCTGAGGTAGGAAGCAAGGGAAAAGGGGTAAGGAACGATAAGGTGGAGGATGAGGGTGGGGGGAGAGAATGGGAAGGGTTTTGGATTTCTCAGACTTCTTTGTTTATGATGTGTTTAAACTTGTATTTTTTCAAGGTTCGAGTGCCAAGAGTTAATTCTCAGGGGAAAGTAAAAACCTTCAAGTGCAAGCAATGTGAGTTTGTTGCTGTCACCAAAATAGAGTTCTGGAAACACGGACGAGGTAGGGAAACCCGCGAAAACGCGCCATTTTGATTTTTTCCGCCATTTTTAATGTATAACATTATCATAATCAATCTTATTTTAGGACACATCAAGCCTGAGAAACTGCTCTGTTGTCCTAAATGTATTTTTGTAACTGAATACAAACATCATCTCGAGTACCATCTTCGTAACCATTATGGTAAGTGCATTGAACAAAGTGTACAACTCTATATTTTCTGTTATTTATCTCACCAAGTGCTCTTGTTTATTCTTGATATTAATAAATCTATTTATAGGAACTAAACCGTTTAAATGTACCCACTGCAACTACAGCTGTGTAAACAAGTCTATGCTGAATAGTCACATGAAGTCTCACACCAACGTCTACCAGTATAGATGCGCTGATTGCACGTAAGTTGATCTTTTTTTTGATACAATCTTGAAGTACCCATAATATAAGAAAACATTTTTATTTTCAACATTTGAAATTTTTTTATAACTAAGATAACTTGTTGTTTAGGTACGCTACGAAATATTGCCATTCCCTGAAACTTCATTTGAGAAAATACGGTCACAAGCCAGCAATGGTTCTCAACAATGATGGAAGTCCAAACCCTCTTCCCGCGATGGAGATGTTTGGCGGAAAGCGTCCTAAGGGAAGGAAGGAGGACATGTATCCACCAACCATGCTGCCCCAATTCCCCTCCATTCCTCCCAACTTCATGCAAATGCAACTTCAGCACTTACAGAACCAGTTTGGACATCCCAAGATGCCCCAACCCCCTCCCCAGTTCCATCTCGAAGACCCTGGCAAGTACGCTCAGAAACTCGGAGAAGCATCAAACGGAAACCACTCCCCAACCTTTATGGGCGGAGACGAACAAATGGGTTGCGATAAGTGCGAATTTTCAACATCTTCTAAAGAGGTTTTCAGAAATCATCTCATGCTGCACGCCAGCTCAGAACGAAGCGCGCTTCATCATCTGCTCACATCACCGCTCCAGCACGGAAAGCGATCATTCTCCGACCTGAACAAGTCTGGGGAGGACTTCTCTTATTCTCCGAGGATCCGGAGTAGGAGTCCATCCTCTCCCTCCTCATCCTTCGGTATGAGAAGTATAGATAAATCAGATTCACCAACAAGTACTTCATCCTTTCCTCCACACCTCTCATACTTTAACAAGCTTGCCATGTCGAGCCCTCTTCTTCAAGGACTAGTTCCTAATCCTGCAATAAGAGCACTTATGGAGGAGCGACACAAGGAGGCTCTCAGGGAAGAACGTCACAAGGAATCGATGAGAACCACACCCGACTCTATGAGAGACTCCTTGAGAGACACCCCGGAGTCCCCGTTGTCCCGTGAAGGTGCCCCTCTGCCCCCAAACAAGAGACATAAATCTGATATATTCTCTGCTCTCTACGCCAGTAGGATGAATGAGATTGAGAAAGCTGAGTCTCCGAATGGAGCCTTGGACCTTAGTAAGGAAACAGTAATTGGAGGCGGTTCACATGGAAGCTCCTCCGATGTGGATACTGGTAGTAATCCGCGAAGCCATTCCTCCAGTCCGGCGCTGTCCTCTAACAGCAAGAACAGGAGGAAGGGGAAGGCTTTTAAGATAGAGCGGCGGACAGATCGGGACTCAGAGGAGGAATGCGTCAGTTCAGCCATGCCGAGCCTAGTTCCCATTCCACGCAGCGCGCACGAGGACCCGTTCCAGAATAGTACAGCGTGTAAATTTTGCGGAATTGCGTTCCAGAATTCTGTGATGTTCCGGATGCACATGGATTATCATGGATTTGAGGATCCGTTTAAATGTTCCCATTGTGGGGAAGAGGCAGTTGATGCCCTTGCGTTTTTTCTTCACATTGCCCGGCGAGAACATGTATAGTCTATTACACAAGAAAATTTTCGCATTTTTTTTGCATATTTAACATAATGGCTAAATTTTTACTAGAAGCGTGGCAATTTCTGTAATTTATTCTCTTGATAAAATTACAATTTTAGCGAGAAAAAAATGCAAATTGATTGTAGTTGTTTGATCAATTTTTAAATCAAAGATAAAAATAAATCTATTTTATATCAACGTATATGTACATAATAAAAACTATGTCCTATAACTGATCTGGAGTTAATGTTGAAACTGTTCTCCTGGTCGGCTCTAGTGCTTCGTGATTTCCTAATGATTATAGTCCTGTTAACATACGCCACATTGTAATATATTGTTCCTCAATTTACGGGTTTTCAAATGCTGATCGATAATCAAAAAGAAAACAAGCTTTCAAATAATTATTTTTTATAACTTTAATATTTTTCAAAGTAAAACATGTGTTGATTTGTCAAAGAATTTATTGGATGGAAATATTATGAGGCTTGTTTACTTGAACCAGTGTACATAAAAGTTATTTAATGTACATAAGTAGAGTGCCCTGTACCTGCTGTAAACGTACGGCAGTGTTGTACTTTATCTAGTATTTTCTGAAATATATTGCTTAGCAAAATGATATTTAAGTTTATCTAATGTTTTAAATTATCCACTATGATGGTTCATAATAAATAAAAATTATCTAGAATGTGATTTTCTTTAAAAAATAATGATCAAGTTTTTTTAATTAACTCTATTTTACACACAAGATTGTATCTCTAGTGCGGTAAGATTCTTTAAAGTTAAATTTAGTCTTTCACATTCTCCAATATTTTGTACATCTCGTGAAACATACATGAAACATCATACTGAAACAAGAATTAGAGAAAAGTTTTAAATTATTTATATTCCCGCAGTAAATAATTTTCTGGAATATTTGATTTTATTTAACTCTAATAATGTCGATACGCTGTTGGTTTTGTGTACACTGAACTAAAGAAATGATCGCGGATTCTTTATTAATATTTTTTGCAGATTTCCTTAAATCTGAAGGAAAGACATATTGTTCAGAATAAATATAAAATGGAAAGAAGGAAAAAGAAAGAAAATTTTAAAAACGAAAAAGAAGAAATATTTATGGTTTCTATAGTATTCAACATAAATCTCGACATAGTACAGGGTGGAAGCACTGAAGAGACAGACCACATTTGGAAATGCCAAAACTATATGTAGGTATTTTGTGACTATTAGCTCTAGAATCTTACTTCTAAAATTTGATTTACGAATAAACTATTGCAAAGATTAAAGACGACATTATAGTCGTCGTACTACTATCAAGGTTATAATGCAAGGAAAGTTATTTGAGAATTGTTCGCATCTTTTGTACTGCAGTGTACTGTCTCTGGGCGGTAATGTAAACACAAGACGGATGTGAATTATCAAAATTATAAAATTAAATGCTTTTATCCTCTACGGATACTAAACAAACACTGATGCATCTATTCTTGTTTAATAATTCCTCCCAGAGAGAACTGGTTTCAATATGTACGCAGAGTATACGCAACAGCAATTAACTTTCCTTACATTATAATCTTGACTACTATCATGTTTCGTGGGACACCCTAGAGCCCAAAACTTAAGACAGGATATCGTTATGAAAACTAGTTCTGGAACCTGGGTTTCACGGAAGGGGTTAGGCAGTTTTTCGTTTTGAATATTTTAATTATGAAATATTATTTTATATAGTTTTTTCATATTTTCCATTTTTTTCGAATCTCTTTAATCAAAATCTACACAAATATTAAGACCCCAAAAAAGAAACTCGGGAGTTTCGTTCAACGGTACTCTTTTAAATTTCAGGCTCCGACCTAACTTTTTTAAACCAAGCAAAGAATATTCTCTCGCATCTAGTTCTAGCTGTTGTCATAATTTTAGGCAACTCTGTTGAGAAGTTCCTTAGTTATGATCAGACATTTAAACGAACAAACAGAGATTGCATTTTTCTAAACAATTTTGTGCCTCTACTTGAAATTAACACTTACTTAGAAGTCAAGGGACTTAAATTTTTATAATTCCTTTTCTTATCAACTTTTTTAAAAGTTGTATTTGTTTTAATTATAACATAAAATAAATATATTTAGTAAATTTATTTATTTTCATATCAACAAGAATAGGAAATAAAAATAAGAAAGAGATGAGGCTGCAAGAATTATCATTCATTTATGGTTTCTAGTCTTTAACTTTGAAATGCCTTATCTCTATTCTAAACTGATTTTTATAATGTAAAAGTTTTAACTCAGAAAAAAATAAATTTATAATTTTGTCGTTGTTGAAAACAGCTTCTCATTGTATAGATCATCAGAGATCGAACAAAAGAAGCTATTTTTATATATATTTTTCTCTAAAATCTTCAATAATATTTAATAAGTTAAACATTTTCTAACTTGGGAAAATTCAGAAAATGGGCCTGTATTTTTATCGTAACAATTTTTTATCTCAACCTGATATTAACATTAAAAGATAATGAACCTAAATTTCTATAATTCCTTTCCTTAACAACTTATTTTTGTAAGCTGTATTAGTTTTATCAAAAAAAAAGATATTTATTTTCATTACAACATGAATACAGTGATAACCAGAAAACTCTGGAATAGGAAGACGACTTTTAGACTCAATTTATGAATTTAAATAGTTCAATATGCAGGGGATACGGCAATTGTGCAGTGTAAACAGACCCATTTCACTTAATTTGTGATTTAATAAGTAAAACTATTTGCTTTGTAACAACATCAAATACACTTAAGTATTGCTATAAAGTCGTTTTCCTATTTCAGAGTTTTTTGGTTATCACTGTAGAAAAATAATAAGAAGGGGAACAGAAGATACAAGAATTATCATTTATTTAAGGTTAACAATATTTATTTGAAATGCATTACTTTTAGGTTTCTGCATTTGATTGAGTATTTTGATGGTTTACCAAATGGTCAAGCACAGAAGTATGCCAGTTTTGTCTCTGAAGTCTCATCCTGTATGTTGTAATTTGTAATTTCTCCAGTTGTAAAGTCTTAAAAATAAAAGGCAATTTTTATGTTAAGAATCTTTTGTTAAACAGGCAATATTTTTAATCTAAAATCCACAACAAGGTGTCCCACATCATATTTTTATCTAAAATCTACAACAGGGTGTCCCACATCATATTTTTATCTAAAATCTACAACAGGGTGTCCCACATCATATTTGTTATCTAAAATCTACAACAGGGTGTCCCATATCATATTTGTTATCTAAAATCAACTACAGGGTGTCCCCCAACCTATTTTTATCTAAAACCAACAACAGGGTGGTGTCCCACATCATATTTTTATTTAAAATCTACAACAGGGTGTCCAACCTCATATTTTTTATCCAAAATCTACAACTGGGTGTCCCACATCATATTTTTATCTAAAATCTATAACAGGGTGTCCCACATCATATTTTTATCTAAAATATACAACAGGGTGTCCCACATCATATTTTTATCTAATATCTACAACTGGGTGTCCCACATCATATTTTTATCTAAAATCTACAACAGGGTATCCCACATCATATTTGTTATCTAAAATCTACAACAGGGTGTCCCACATCATATTTGTTATCTAAAATCAACTACAGGGTGTCCCACATCATATTTTTATCTAAAACCAACTACAGGGTGGTGTCCCACATCATATTTTTATTTAAAATCTACAATAGGGTGTCCAACCTCATATTTTTTATCCAAAATCTACAACTGGGTGTCCCACATCATATTTTATCTAAAATCTACTACAGGGTGTCCCACATCATATTTCTATCTAAAATCTATAACAGGGTGTCCCATATCATATTTTTATCTAAAATCTACAACAGGGTGTCCCAAATCATATTTGTATCTAAAATTTACAACAGGGTGTCCCACATTATATTTTTTATCTAAAATCTACATTAGGGTGTCCCACATCATATTTTTATTTAAAATCTACAACAGGGTGTCCAACCTCATATTTTTTATCCAAAATCTACAACTGGGTGTCCCACATCGTATTTTTATCTAAAATCTACAACCGGGTGTCCCACATTATATTTTTATCTAAAATCTACATTAGGGTGTCCCACATCATAATTTTATCTAAAATCTGCTACAGGGTGTCCCACATTATATTTTTATCTAAAATCAGCTACAGGGTGTCCCACATCATATTTTTATCTAAAATCAACTACAGGGTGTCCCACATCATATTGTTATCTAAAATCTACTACAGGGTGTCCCACATCATATTTTTATCTAAAATCAACTACAGGGTGTCCCACATCATATTGTTATCTAAAATCTACTACAGGGTGTCCCACATCATATTTTTATCTAAAATCAACTACAGGGTGTCCCACATCATATTTTTATCTAAAATCAACTACAGGGTGCCCCACATCATATTAGGTCGTTTATAGCTCTAGATTAAGATTAAAGGGACTAATCAGTAAACTTAAAAAGAGTGAATTATTTAGAAAAAATGTTCTTGCAGAAAATACCAGGTTTTTTTTAGAATTATATGCGTATTTTTGGACGCTCTGTATGAGTAACAATTTGTAAAATTAACAGCCCTGGGTCTGCATGTTGTTTCTCTACTTAGAGTTATCATTTTATTAAAATAACATATTTACAAAATATATTACACTGCTGTCTGTATCATTTGTATTTTTATTCACATTTTGAAAATTATATGAAAACTCTATTTAACTTTAGTTTTTATTAAAAAATATCATATTTACAAAATATATTACATTTTTAAATTAACATGTTTACAACAATGCAGAATTTCTATTAAATCAATTCGAACATTTTTCTGAAATATCTGTTAAGATCTGGAACTTTTATTGTAATTATTAGAGTGCTATTACACTAAAGTCATGTTCTAGTATTGCTAAGATTGAGTCTTTGCTGATTTTAACCTGTTTATTTTTTGTAAATTCTTTATTTTGTTTCATTTCTTAAATCAAAAATCCATGTCAACCTTTATATCTACAGATCGCCATTGAAGTTGTATACTTTGTGGGAAACCCTAAAAATGAATTACTTCATTTGAAAAAATTATTATAAAGTCGACGAATATTTTACATCAAATAATTGGCAAATATGATTGTAAAAGTAAGTCGAGAATTATCCAGAAGGAAAGACGACATTTTGTCGGTAATAAATATCGTCTTAACACATGATTACTATAAAACATCAACATTTGATAAGAATCCGCAATACATTTATTCAAATGGCTTTTTCATAAAATAAAACATCACTAAACAATGAACTAATTTTATACAATATAAATCACTATGAATAAATAACATTTATCTTATTTTATATATATAAATACGTCTAGCTGAGTTCAGGTATTTACAACTTAAAACATTTGCAGCGTTAAGGGACTGAAAACAGAATTTGAAGTGGCTCTCCATTTGTAATGTGGCACGTCTGATTCACTACGGTACCCTTTCAATCTTTGTCTGATCAGTGATCATGGATATGAATATCTTTCTGGCTGAAAATTGGTTATTTTCAACTGTGTTTTCTCTGTCAAAGTGTATTAGGAATTTATAGAGTAGTGCCAATGAAGGAAACTGTTAGAACCTAACACTTTACCTTCTTGTTAATCAGATAGAGGTTTTAAGGGTACCGCTGTGAACCTGACATGCCATCTCAAAAATTACGCCTTCAGTTTCTTTAAGAATTGATTAACGGTGGAGCTATATCTCTGGACGGTATTCATATTAACTGTCTTGAAGAAAACATAAAAAAGTTGTTTTTTCACTTTTCAAGAACATAAAGAGGAAAACCATGGGATTTTAAAATACACGTGAATGGAAATTTACCAGTACTCCATGTACTAGAATCTACCTAGAAGGAGCGGATTCAATTGCTATGTACCGTCCCATTTTGACTGTGTATGTACTGTACAGCTTGCTCTAGCTAAGTAGTTCCTGTACTTGAAATGAGCCGGAATCTACTGTACATGGAGTCTTTTCATGTCGATATTAGGCCGAATGAAACTCACTATGGAGGTTATTTATGAGGAGGGGGTGGGAATTTATGAAGACTCCATTGATTCTATTCATGTTGAGATGTTGATGAAAGAAGCATCAATATGGAGTCAATCTATGAGGAGTTTAATAGAGATTTACAAGTACTCCATGAAGTCTATTTATGAGGTTCGAGTAGATGGATATTTTCAAGTACTCCTTAAATTCTAATTATGAGGAATGGTTGAAGATTTACACATACTCCATGGAGTCTATTTATCTAGTGTGTGAGGCAATTTACAAGCACTCCATGGAGTCTATGTTTAAGGAATTGATGGAGACAATGAATCATGGGAGTCTATAAAAAAGAAGGAGGGTTTTACAATGAAACCTGGGATCGTGTATATGATGAGAGGGGGAGGAGGGGTTTACAATGAAACCTGGGATCGTGTATATGATGAGAGGGGGAGGAGGGGTTTACAATGAAACCTGGGATCGTGTATTTGTTTAGGGGAGAGGAGGAGTTTAAATTGAAACCTGGGATCGTGTATTTGTTTATGGGAGAGGAGGAGTTTACATTGAAACCTGGGATCGTGTATATATTGAGGGGAGAGGAGGGGTTTACATTGAAACCTGGAATCGTGTATATGATGAGGGGGGAGGAGGGGTTTACAATGAAACCTGGGATCGTGTATACGTTGAGGGGAGAGGAGGGGTTTACAATGAAACCTGGGATCGAATATATGATGAGGGGAGAGGGGGGTTTACAGTGAAACCTGGGATCGTGTATATGTTGAGGGGAGAGGAGGGGTTTACAATGAAACCTGGGATCGTGTATATGAGGAGGGGGATGGATACCAGATACTAGATATCCTTCTTCGGATCCTTTCATTATTTGAGGCCAGAACAACTAGTAAATTTACAGAGGAGAATAAGCCCTAAAAAAAATTAAATTACATAAATTATTTTAAATTTTCTTTTTGTTCGCTCACCTGGCAAACTTGTGATAGGGTAGCAACATACAAGAGCCACACTGGGGTGATGTCAACTCCGGCTTCTAAAAGTAAAATTTATGAACAAAATTATTTAGAATTTAATTCTTAATTTTAGGCAAAAATAATCCCCAAAATACATTTGATGACATAAAAAGCTTTAAATAGGACTTTGTTTATCAAATAAAAACTATGGGATTTAGAAAAGTATCTGTAAAACATTTTCTGTTCAAAGATTAAAAAATTATATTAACTTCTTATTCTCGAGTTGTCTCACTATACAATACATATCATAAGAATAAATACTTCTTCATCATAAAATTCCGTTATTCACAGGGGGCGGAAACGTCATGTGTATGTGTCTATACCAAAAGAGTGTGTGTAAGGAATACCGAACCGAAGGCGTGTACTGTAGGTATACACAATACATAAGAATCTCGGTATTTGTACAGTCTAGGAGAGTGCATTTATTTATTGTTAATTGTTTACTTAAAAATAAGTTTAATATACATGTAGTATATTATTTATATATTTAAGTAAACACTGTAAGCCAAATTTTTATGCAAAGAATATAATTTGATAAAAGTTTACAATAAGCTAGTCGTTATTCAGGTTTAATTATAATTGACGACATTGTTCTGCAATTTCCTTGACTGTAGTCATGTTGTGTGTCTGTACCAAAAGAGTGTGTGTAAGGAATACCGAACTCGTCTGCAAAGCAGTGCGACTGGCTTTCTCATGCCAGACCAGCGCCATTTCCTTTCCCTTTATTCCTATTCCCTGGTTATTCCCCGAGAAAAGCCTCTTTTATCTATTCCTAAATCAATAGGTCAGTGTTCGAGAAATCGAACTGTCCTCGATCGATCATTTAGATATTTTTATTTACCTAAACATTCTAGAACAGTGAGTAGATATGTTGCCTCAAACCCATTACAGATCAGTCTAAACAATATTTTTTTATTAAAATGTTTTAAACTAGTGAAAATGTAATTTTTATTGACTGCATCCATTTACAGAGTGGAAGGTCTAATTCACAACGGGAACCCTTTATCTGAAGAACACTGAGGATTCAGCTAAAGTAGTTTTTTGTAAATACTGACAAATGTTTTTCTATTTTTCGACTGCATAAATCCACTGAAGCCACTTTTACAATGAAATTACTATTGAAAAAAATCAACTTTAAGCTGAAAAGGATATCTCACTCATCGAGCAGGTTTAAAGGGTACCGTTGTGAATTGAACACATTACCACAAAAACGCTACTTGCGGATTTAAAGCAGCTAAGAAGATTGAAGGAAATTTACAGAATTAAACACTTTTTAAAACAAAAAACGACGATATCTTCCACATCATTGATGTGATCAAGATTTAAAATGTTCCGTTATGAAAAAAATGTAACTTAAGAATACGTCTAGATCCTTTAAAGTCTGTTCTTTGTGTAATAACAATTTGATTTTTCTACAGAAGCGTGAAGTACCTTGGAACTTGAAGGAATAAGGACAACCCATTTAAAAGCAGAGCAAAGGTAAATTCAGTTTTATCCTGAACACCGTTATCTGAGCTTCCAGAAAAAATCATCTGTTGATGCGATCCATCCATTGAGATTCTAAAATGATTCTTATTATTAATCAAATTATTTCGTGACAACAAATGTACAGAGTTCAAAACATTTAATCAATACATGTACAAGACATGTACAATACATGTACAAAGTTCAGAACATTTAATCAATACATGTACAATACATGTACAAAGTTCAGAACATTTAATCAATTCATGTACAAGACATGTACAATACATGTACAAAGTTCAGAACATTTAATCAATACATGTACAATACATGTACAAAGTTCAGAACATTTAATCAATTCATGTAAAATACATGTACAATACATGTACAATACATGTAAAAAGTTCAGGACATTTAATCAACACATGTACAATACATGTACAATACATGTACAGAGTTCAGAACATTTAATCTTTTTAAATTAAAAGTTTCTGCTCTTGGAAATCTTGTACATACGTTTTAACCTCAAGTTGATTTTTTGGATTTTAAGTTCCATCAAAATACAATTTTAAAAAAAATTATCATTTTTAAAATTACCTAGTGAGAACTGGTGAACCCCCATCCTCTGCATCAGCTAAAACAAATGAAATTAAGTATTTAAATTATTTTTTTTTCCAAGTTCGGTCTTCGAAAATTTATAGTTTTAAATATCTAAGGTCTTCGACATTTTGTTGCAAAGTTTTAGAAATTAGAAAATCAGGGTTTGTGACAAAGACTTAATTCTTTATTTTCATTTTTGTTTGTTGTAAATGATAGTTTCTCTTTGAAGTTTCTAGAAATATTTTTAGAGAAATATTTCTAAAATATTCAAATTATGTTTTTTGAAAAAAGTTTCTTAACACGAAGAAGTTTTACCCTTCTTTAGACTGGTTGAACTAAACTTACCAATCTTTAGACAGGTTGAACTAAACTTACCGATCTTTAGACAGGTTGAACTAAACTTACCGATCTTTAGACATGTTGAACTGAACTTACCGATCTTTAGACAGGTTGAACTAAACTTACCAATCTTTAGACAGGTTGAACTAAACTTACCGATCTTTAGACTGGTTGATTTCTTTAGACAGGTTGAACTAAACTTACCAATCTTTAGACAAGTTGAACTGAACTTACCAATCTTTAGACAGGTTGAACTGAACTTACCGATCTTTAGACAGTTGAACTAAACTTACCGATCTTTAGACTGGTTGAATTAACTGGAGAAGTCTGGTCTTGTTGAACAGAACTTGAATTCTGGAGCCTGAACCTACAATAAACAATATAGTTATTAATAGTTATTGCTTCATAATCGGCTTTTAAGCATTCGTAATCCCTCCCCCTCAATCTATATAATAAAACAAGACATTCGTATATATATGTTACCTATAGCCGGCCAAACGGCTGGACCGATTGGGCAAAATTTTCTTGTGGACACTCAGGGGTGTTATAGGCTTAAAAAAATCGCAAATTTTTTTTCCTCAAAATTTTTCCGCGGACAACGCAGGGCCCTCCAGCTTGTATTTTTATAAATAAAAAATTATTTTGCTTTTGGGGGATTTTTAGATGAGAAAAGTAATGAGTGGGTAACTTTTGAATGCAACGAAATTAAATTCGAAATAAGTTAAACTCATTCAAATAGATTGAAGATTACGCTGATCTTTATATACCTTCTTGTCATACTGTAGATGATAGTGATGAGAGAGATAGAGAGTGGACCGACTAGGGTTAAACTTAACCACGGCCACCCAGCATAACTAGAAATATTGATCATAAAGATAGGGTTAAACTTAACCATGGCCACCCAGCATAACTAGAAATATTGCTCAATAAAGATAGGGTTAAACTTAACCATGGCCACCCAGCATAACTAGAAATATTGCTCAATAAAGATAGGGTTAAATTCAACCACGGTCACCCAGCATAACTAGAAATATTGCTCATAAAGATAGGGTTAAACTTAACCACGGCCACCCAGCATAACTAGAAATATTTCTCAATAAAGATAGGGTTAAATTCAACCATTCAAAAAACAGTATAACAAAAAGTAGACAAAATAAACGTAATTACCCTATAATGAACCTAAAACAATTCCACGTATTGTGAAGGTTAGAGCCTCAGTTAATTAATTGATTTTCAATTAAAGACTTATTCTATACTGTCACACAAATAAGATAGGTCAACAAGAAAAAAGTATTTCGTCTCCCAACCAACACCNAAATGCCGGAAATAATAAACTGAGATGTGTATGTTAAAAATTTAAAGTCTTAAAATAAATTTGTGAGAAATAAGCAAAGTTTTTCACCTTACATACTGTCTATTATTCCACAGAGAGCTTTGCTGGATTAAAGTCCTAAAAAATATCAAATAATGTACACCAAATCATATCTTTAGAGTTGTTTCTCTACTTGTTTTACACTAGCTAACAGTGGTTTTAGTCCAACTTTCTTTAGTTTACACTGGTTTACACTGGTTTACACTGGTTTACACTGGTTTACACTGGTTTACAATGATTTACACAGGTTTACATTGGTTTACACTGGTTTACACTGGTTTACACTGGTTTACACTGGTTTATACTGTTTTTTACTGGTTTACACTGGTTTACACTAGTTTACACTGGTTTACCCTGGCTTACACTGGTTTACACTGGTTTTCACTGTTTACACTGGTTTACATTGGTTTACACTGATTTACACTGCTAAACTTACTGAATATGAATTCCGCAGTTGCACTCCCTAAAGTCCCAGCAAAGTGTGGAGATTTTAGTCTCGAGGAACTTTCCATAGTTGACGATGAGAGATACAGCCACCAGTCCCAGTAAGATAATCCAACCCTGATCCAAACATTAAGCTTAATCCGGAGTTTAATCTAAGCTGTTTCTTCAAACCTGTCTAATTGCTCTGTTTATCAATTTTTAAAATTGTTTTTCGTTAATAATAATTTTTTTTCATTATTTTTAGTTAATTATATCAAGTTCTTAAAGGAATTAAATTTTTGTCACAAAATCAAATTGTCTTTTCCCTATATCTTTACAACCTTATAGTGTAAATCTTCTATATTTACATTTCAAAGGTCTACGACAGCAGGTTGCTAATATAAAAGGATTAGAAAATTAGAGATTGTTGTATATACTTAGTTTCTATCCTAAAAAAAAATATATTCTTACCTTGACTTGTGTGCCTGTTACAGAGATGAGAAGTAGGGCAAGTCGGAGATAGACTGATAATGTTTGAAACACCCTGACAAGAAAATAAATTAAAACACCCTGAGACCAAATTTAAAGAATTTGAGCCACGGCTTAAATTTGAGACGCAGCTCAAATATGGTTGGTTCCCCCATCTCTAATATCATGAGATTTCCCATTTAATTTTTTCTGTTCAATTTTCTTTTTTCTTCTTGCCAATTGTTTCTTGTTTCTTGTTTCTTTGAGGCCTCTCCAAATAGTTCCTTTAATATCAAGTTTTGGAGCAGGTAGGAAAGAGATAAGGAGGTTTGTAGGTGGAAGGGTATAGGGGATTGCTCCCTGTTTTCCTTCTATTATACTCTTTCCGAGTTAAGCGGCATTAAGGAACCCCATAACTGCCCCCCTTACGCAAAATGGGGAGTTGTAAGCCCTAAAGCCCCATTGAGAGGAATCTTCCACAGCAGTCCAGTCCTCACAGCTGGTCGAGTAAAAAACTGGTATTGTTGTGCAAGGCTTGTATACCCATCAGGGATTAGACTCTTTCTTTCAGTTACACCAGGCTGAAGATGAAGTCTTGTTTTGTTCTATGTTCATTCCTTGTTTCCCCGGTAGGATACGAGATGGGCAACTAAGTGCAGTGCTCAACCAAACTGTAAAGCCGGGACCGCTAAAGAGAGTTCTGCTCTCTTCTGAGGGCGGTAGGCAACTGTGTAGTAAAAACTTAATTTCTTTAGTTCTCGTCGTTTATAACAGCCTCAAAAAATATGCATATTGCATTAATTTAGATTTGTGCAAACCAATTTCTTTCACAATACATCAACCTTAACAAGGAAATTAATGCAAAGGCTGAGAATTTTTTGTAAACATCCAGATGGTTATGAAAAAACCAAATTAGAAGAAAAAATCCTAAACATCATTCAGAACATAGCGTCCACCATTTTGCGTTTACCTGTGAAAAGGGTAAATCAAGACTGGGAAGATTTTCAGGAGAAATGGCGGGAAAATATCGTACTTTAGCTTGACCAGCTCCAGGGACGACAGTAGTAAGTAGAAACTAAAAAATAAAAACAATTTGAATTTTGAAACTTACAAATCAGTTTCTAAGATTTAATGTGTTTTGAGACTTAGGAACTTAAAGAATAGTGTCTTTGACCAAAGAAACTTAAAAACGAATTTCTGAGATCTGAGAAACTCTAAACCTGAGATATGAGTACCTTTTTGAGGAACATAAACCCGGTTTCTAATATGTTGAGAACTCACAGTGATCCAAAAGTTGCAAGCTTCCATGCAAAAATTGATGAGAGTTTTCACAATTACTTTTAAAAAACCAAAGCTAAAACTAGTGCTTTATATGTCTAAAATAAACATACCTGGGGCTGTAAAAAAGTGAAGTGAGTTTGTGAGTAAAAATCAAAGGCGTTGCGATACTTTAAAGTTGACCCGGTCTTAAAAATTGACGCACTTTTACATAGCAGTCTGGTTCTTTGTGAACCAGATTTAACAACTATTTATCTCATCATTACAGGGAGGCAATAGGGAATAGGGCTACAATTTATACAGGAAGGAATATTACATTGCCGAGGTTTCCCAAGACTTTGTAAGGTCCTAAAGCATCAAGAGCGTAGCGAGGGATGCAAAGGGACCCAACTAGGTCGAGGGAAGCCAAGGCAATGTAATTTTCTCTCCTATATGTGTTGCCTCACGTTAATGTAGAGATATGTAAGTTTTCAAACTTTTAAACAAATTTTATGGAGATATTTCCACTTCTTAAAATATAATATTTTAATTTACATCAAAATCTACCCTTTTCAGGATTTAAAAACTGTAAATCTTTTTAGTTTTGTAATTCATATTTTTGAGTTCAAAAATCAAATCTAATTATTGTTTTCTGAGTTGTAAACCCGCAACTTCTTGGCAGAAAAAATCGCAATTAATTAGATTGCATCCCTAGGGTTGCAATCTAACATTGCTGCCCTGGATTCAGGTTTGCACGGTAAATATATTAGGGATTCAATCAATGTCATAATTTCGTTCAAAAGTTGGAAAAAAAGTTAAAAGACGGTTTTGAGAACGTTTTATTTTAACCCCAAATTGTATTTACCTGTCGGAGCAGAGAATTGATTTTGAGAGCCATGTTTTGTATTCCCTCATGTAGAGATGTGTGATCATGTTTCCAGCTATCCCGGCAGCAGAGAGAATACAAAGCAGAACACAGACGACATTCGAGACCTGAATAAGATATTCTACATATCTGCGGTCACGAATCAACCAGACAGGATACAGCGTTGACGCGGACTGCCTGTCCATGTAGCCCGGGCGCGATTTACTGATTTGGAGCTGCATATATTGCTGTATATTTCGTGATAATCAATCAATCGAGATGAATAATTTGGGGTTATCGTATATGTTGTACGAGGAAGGGAAGGCAACCTCCCACGCAAGCTTCCGAACCTCATTTTACCTATTTGCGGCAGTGCGCGTCCCCATAGGCCTTCCGAACCTTCCCCAAACAGTCTTTCGGGAATAATCTTCCGTTTATAATCGTCAATTTTTGCTTAAAACGGGACTAATTCGATAATTTAAGCACGGTAGTCAATCTACATAGTATCCTTAACATTTAAATAATACTTTTCTTTTCTTTTTTTACAATCAAAGATCGGGCTGGAAAATAGGTAAAATGAGGTTCGGAAGCTGTGCAGGGGAGGTTTCCTTCCCTCCCTCGCACAAAATCGTCGCAAAAGTTATTATTTTTTAATTGTACATTTTTCTATTGCAGCTTTGAGCTATTCTAACCAACTGTGGAAATAATTATTTTTAATACATGTCGAAATTTTAAAGGAATCATTTTGCTTTGCTTTTTAAGTTAACCTAGTACATAATACTAAAAATTGTTGCTTTTATAGTAATTTATTAAAAATTTTCTTTAACTTTTATTTTAAGTATTTAAGTATGGTTTAAGAGCTTAGGTTGCAGGTCAGGACAGGATATCATTTATTTAAAAGAAACTCGGGAATAATAAATTTCCATGTTATATGGGGGGGGGGGGGGTTACTTGCAAGCTTTTTCTGCTTGTTTTCAGCCATTTTCCAGCGTTAAAATCACCTCGGCATAGAATTCTAAAGAGAGCCCTTCAAGACTTCTCCGAGCTATTCGATCCAAGCATTCACCAAGCATATGAACGTGTTCACTAAAAATGACAAAACTAAACAATTTTTTCAATTTATGTAATTATCTAAGTAACATTGAGAAAGATCTAGTTATTTTTCCTATTTTGATTTAAATCAAAAAATCTCGGATATCTCATTCCTTCATGAAAAGAAAATGGTTTAATGGGTCCCGTTGTGAATGTTTAAATTTGGTGTCAGTTGAAATTTCGGATATAATCCTTTTAAAGAATATAATTCGGATATAATCCATTTAAAGAATATAATTCGGATATAATACGTTTAAACAATATAATTCGGATATAATCCCTTTAAAGAATATAATTCGGATATAACCCCTTTAAAGAATATAATTCGGATATAATCCCTTTAAAGAATATAATTCGGATATAATCCCTTTAAAAAATATAATTCGGGTATAATACGTTTAAACAATATAATTCGGATATTATCCCTTTAAAGAATATAAACTTAGATTTTTTACCCCGGATCCTCTGGATTGTTTTCTTGTGCCAGCACTTGGAGTTCACCATTCAAATAATAATAATAATAATAATAATAATAATAATAATAATAATAACAATAATAATAATAATAATAATAATGATAATAATAATAATAATAATAATTGTAATAAAAATGAATAAGTCACCTCAACAGCATTGATTGACAAGTTAAGATCTGTTTTGGCAGTGCAAGTGCTAAATTAAAGAAAACAAATTATTTTATGAAATGAACTTGAATAGAATATGAAATCTGTCAAAATTAAGAATATTGTTTAGATGAAATCTCTATATTTATAATTAAAATCATTTTATTGTTATGCTGTAAGATTTTGAAAATAATTAATGTTGTTAAAAGGTCAAGTTTCTGAACAGGAACAGAACAGAACAAAAACTGGTAAAACTAAATATTTTGTTTCGGCCATTTCTGACGATTTTTTTTATCGAGGGTGGATAGGGGGGGGGGAGGGGGATTATTGATAATTGATCTCCTATAGCCATTATAGAACCATGTATACTTCATCCAAACAAAAATTGAAGTAAAACTTTTTTACAATATAAACACCAAAGGGATCAAACTTTTTTTTTCGATTAAGTTTACTTATTTTGCCATAGACATTTCTAAAGTACGCTTTATGTCACTTTATAATTTATAAAGAAATGAAAATCCTACTCCCCCCCCCCTGGTTTTTGTCACAATACTCCTGTTAAAATGCATTTATCTTGTGTTTCATGTTGAGAAAGGACAAAACTAATATATTCTGATAATCTTTTCACTTACAAACATTTTGTTTTGATTTATAACGATTTCAATTTAGAATTACTTTTCCCGTTCATATATTCGGAAGAAAAACATATATTTTATAGCAAAATCACAAGAAAGCACAGTGGTTTCACGATAATCTAAATATATAAATAGATTCTAACAAGCATAAAGAAAAGATTTAGGGGCGCCACAAAACCTCAATTTATTCAGAGTAGCGCGTTGAAAAATCCTATTTAAAGAGTTTTAATGAAATAACGATAAACTTGTTGTGAGAGTTAACATCCTAATAATGGACAACCATGACTGAATTATAGATAATTCACGATAAATGTATTTTTTTTGTTAGCCTGGAATTTTCCATGTACAAGCAAATCCTTCTAAACATATTTAACTTGAAGATAAACAAACATTTGATTCAAGTGAAGAAGAAAGAGGGTCAGGTGCTTAAAGTCCCTGTAAACATGGGAATTAGAAGATTACTTATAAATCCTCGTTGACCTCCGAAATGTAATAAAAAAAGGCATGTCTGGCTTTTCAAAATTGGGCCTATCTTGTTTGTATCTTGGTATCTTATGATTTGACGGAGATTTTTAGAAAATCCAAACTGGAGGAGCTAAGAGATCACAGAGTATCAGGGATCTCGCATAAATTGGACCTTCAGCGGAATCCTACAATAACTGGTTAGAAAATGACGCGCAGATCAAAGACGATTCTGAAGTGTTTATTGGGATGCACCGGATCAAGATTAGAAATATGTAAACGTAAAAAATACCTGTCAAGAATGCTGCAATCTGTGAAGCACGAATTCATTTCAGAAAGAAAAAAATTTAACTAATAAAATTTTTTTTATTTGATTTTTTTTTTCAGAAAATATGAGTATTGATTCATAGTGTAGTTTAGTTGAGAGTTTACCATCAACTAATATTTTCTACTCTCTGACTGAAGTCCGTCTCTCTTATTTCTCTTTTTCATTCTGTAACGGGCCTCTTCTCTTCCTTGTTTGACTGTCAGTCTGCCTTTATCTATCTTTCTATCTATCTATTTAAGAAAACGAAAATAGGCTGGATTCTGGAAGACGACTACTCCATACCTAGATTAAAGGAAATTTGTAGAAGAAACAAGAAGAAAAAAAGAAATCAGTGAAAACATCTATCATAATTATAGTAAAACCTAAAACTATATCTATCCAGGAATAATATTTCTATCAAGAATGTTGATCATGTGATTGTAAGAGACGAGTTATTGTCTAGTTAATACTCTGACAAACGTGAGAGTTTAGAATTATATTTTTCTAAAATGTGATGGAAGGATCGATGTCTGCAGTATGTAAATAAGAATAGTTATGATTGACGTGTGAGTGCAAAAAATCATCGGAAAAGCAACAAGGTATTAGTTTTATTAGTTATGTATAGAAAAATCATTTTTTGTATTAATATATACACGCACCTCTACCCCTTTAGTAAAAGTAAATTTAACCCATATGAAGCACAAAGTCTGACCGCGTCAACCTTGTTGCATCGGCTAGTCCTATCCATAGAGCTAGGTACAGTACAAACTGGGACCAGAAAGGTTGACCCGGCTTGGAAATTCAAATGTACTACGACTGGTTGTGATTTGATGGGTGAAGAGAAAGATAAGAAAGCAAATCCCGCCAGAGAAACAAGATTGTTAATATGTTCCTGTATTGGATATGGGTATTACAATCTCTGAAACCTGTCAACCTTTCAACTTTTCAATTGGATAATTTGTTTCTTACCGTTACAAGATGTATGTGTGGTACCAATTTGGTTAGATCTGTAGTAAATGCATCCAGGTACAGTTTCACTTAGCTATCAATGCTAAACCCGGACACAATATCGTCAGCTATCAATGTCAACCAGGACAAGAGCTCGTAATCGATCAACGCCAAACCAATGGGCATGATCACCTATCAATGTCTACACGGACACAAGCACGTAATCGATCAACGCCAAACCAATGGGCGTGATCAGCTATCAATGTCTACACGGACACAAGCACTTCATCGATCAATGTCAAACCAATAGGCGCCATAGCTATCAACATTTTACAGGACAATCTAAATCTAAGATTTCACACAACCTTGAAATATTGAAACTAGGAAAGTTTAAACTTTAGTGTTTAATTTGTATGAAAAATATCTTGGCACATAGAATAGACATTGAAGAAACTAGTATTAGTAGAATTAGTAGAAAGGAAGAAAAAGAGAATTTTATAAATATATAAACTTTGTTGCATAAAGAAGAAAACTAAATATCTGTCATTGAATATTGACAATCTATCATTTATATCCTCTGGTTTTAACTTGAAAGTTTATCGATTGATTTTTGATTAAACACTTTTCCCTGTCTCCGCGATCCTTATTCCTCTGATAGATTTACTTAATTTGAAGAAATAATTTATTAAATTGGTAAACTGCAACATAGCGTGGCATACATTTATAGAATATAAAGGCTGAAATTAAAATAGAAGCACTGCTTAGAGTCCGTCTAAACTTTCAGTTGAGACTAAAATCTAATCTCCTGTGTCAAAAAGTCTATGTTGATACTGATCGTACTTTATCTCAATCCTTTAGTTAATCCCCAAAAATTATCAAGATTTTCATCCTTGATTACTGAAGAAGAAAGGCCTGAATAATTTTTGTTTCATCCCAACCAATTGTGGTTCCAGACATAATATTTTCACCGAAACCAATGTTATAATGCACGGAAAGTTAATTGCAGTTGCGTATACTCTGCGTACATATTGGAACCAGTTCTCTCTAGGTTGAATTTGTAAACAAGAATAGATATGCATTAGTGTTCGTTTCGTATCCGAGATAATTTACATAATAGTTTCCTATGACCAGAATATTTCATTGATTTTTATGTGAAAGATGGATCTTATGTCAGGCTGTGACAGAGACAGTATACTGCAGTACAAAAGATGCGTACACATCTGAAATAACTTTCCTTGCATTATAACCTTGACAGAACGATGTGTTCGAGATTTGTCCGTCGAGTGTTCTCCGGAGCAAATTTCATCTGATAAACAAATTGCACTTCCTGGCTTGAAACCGAGTAGTTCATACACTCCACCCCGAACAATCGCTTCTGTTGTATTTATTGTGATATGTCCCCTCTTCGTTTGAAGGAAAATATAGTGGTCACATTCCTTTTTCAATCCTAGGATTTACTGATTACATTTCATGGAGACCTGAGGAAGATTAATTTACATGTGTGAATCATGCATAATGCCACTCTGTATTTCAAGTATCACTGAAGTAGTAAATTTATTTTGCATAATTCAACGCATTTTAGACTTTAACTCAATTCTTTAAATATTGAAAAATCCATAGGTTCGTTTCCGACAGTGTTCAGTTGAAAAGATACAACTTTTCTTTCTGAGATAGAAAATTAGTTTATAAAAACAATCAAATTGAGTTTTTTTCCTGATCTCAATGTTTTGTTTTATACCTGAAGAGGAAATGCTTGGAATTCAAGAAATAAAATCGATAAATAATAAATTTCTTCTAGTATATATTAATATTTTTTCTTAATCTATTAATGTAAAGTAGTGATCCATCTGTTTGTTTCTTTGTTGAGTGGGTTGACTTTTATAGAGAAAAAAAAATAGTTTTCAGGCAAAGCTGGATTACCAAGTTATTAAAGTAAAATTATAGTTATAATCTCTTTTATTTTTCTTTTCTATTTTTAAATCTAAATCCAACCTAATAATACTTTATTCTATTTCCTATTAAAACGTTTATCTTATCATTATAATAATAATTATAGTCAATTTTAAGATCCCATTCTGATTCGAAATTTTGAATTAAGTTTTTTATTTACACTGAATCTGCATTGTATCTAAACTTTGAATTCGGAGATTTTTATACTGTATGAACATTCTGAACAAGTATAGATTTGAACAAAAGTGCAATAACTGACAAGATTTATACTTTTTACAGATTACCAATGATAGGACCAAGCTTATTAGCTGTAAAAGTGGAGAAAATCCTTCCCCTATTGCTGAAAAGACGACATTTCCCGCAAATGTTTTGATTTTACTTTAAAAACTAAATTTTTATACATATTTTTTTGCGATATTTGCAGGTTACATAAGAATATTTTAGTGCGTAAGTCTGAAAGCTTTAGGTCTGAAAACTTTAGGTCTGTACAAAAGTAAATTTTAGAGTTTGTTTATGCATTTTACAGAAAAGTGTTAAATTCAATTTTGTATAATCCATTAGTCATGTTTTCAGGGTTATTGAACAACGGATTTTAATGTCTAAAAAAGTAAAATTTACCAAAAGGTTAAAAAAATGCAAAATAAATTTGCCACATGTAAATATTTAATTTGTTAACCACCTCATTTTTGCCACAAACTAAAATTTTCTTTTCCCTTTATCTTTGCAACTTGATGTAGATAAATCTGTTATTTTATAAGCTTAGATTATTATATCTGACAGAATTCATAGTTTGAAATATCAAATTTCCACGACATTGGATTGCAATCATAATGGGATTAGAAATTCAGAGTTTGTGGCAAAAACTCAGTTCCTTCATACTTTTTTCTAAGGCCCCGACCAACAAGAAAAAGTTCCCTATTTTAATTGTGAAAGGCTGGCTACCAAAGTGATACAAAAGCCGCAAGCTCTCGTTTTAAAATCGATGTTTATTAAAATTAGAGGTAAACACAAGTGCTTTCTATTGTTCTAAAATGTCTAAGCTTACTAATGAGGCAATACAGTAAGAACCATAAAACTCTGGAAGAGATAGAAGACTTCAATGCACATGAGACACACAAATGGTGCAGTGTAAACAGACCAATTTTACTCAATAAGTGATTTGATAACTTACTAGCAAAGCTTTGTAATTCAACATAATTCTCAATATGAGCTTATCACAGTATTTATCGTCAAGCTCTCTTCTTAAGATATGGAATAACCTGCCTCTTGACTTAAAAAAAGCAACACTCCATATTTAAAATAGACTACTAAATTCTCTTTTTGAAAATTACATTACATTACATATGTTTTGATATATGTTTTGTACATGTCAGAAAATTATTTTTAAGTCTAGTTATTCTAACAAATGTATGAACTATTTTGCATAAGATAAAATCGCACCCTGATCTTTAATAGTTCTCCTCAAATATATTTAATTGAAATGCTTTGTTATCATTATTGTAGTTAGGTGGAAAAAATAATCAAAACAGCCAAGAGCTTCCACCTAACTGCTTTATACTTGTACTGTTAAAATAATCATCAATTTGTAATTGTAAACTCGTTCTGTACACAGATACATGTATTTTAGCAATACACTTTATCAATCTGTCTATCTATCTAGTTATCATTCTTTATCCAAAGCATTTCATTTCATATTTCATATTTTTATTCAACTACAAAGCACGAGATAATACAAATAAAAAATCACAAATTACAATGTAGTTTGGACCCGCCTAACCTGAGTTGGTTGTTTTAATTTGGTTGGCCCACTATAATCTTTTTTAAAATCTAGATATTTATTTACGTATCATGGTTATTATGGTTTACAAGATTAATTGTACAAAAATACCAACATGTATTAAACAATTTTAATACGATAATAATGTGTACATATATTTAAATTAGATAAATTATACTGATACATTTTATCATTTTCATTTTTTTCCATTAAATTGGAATTTCGGATTTGTCCTGCAAGACACACAAAATGAGGGATGCAGGGAATAAATTGCTTGTATTTAGTCTTTGACTAGGATTTAGTTTTTTTAAAAATTCATCTGTATAATATTGGAGCATTTAATGAGAAAAATCTGATGGGCATGCATTAGAAAGTTTTTATCTAACGATGTAATGGAAATGTAACAAAGTACAAATGGGAAACAGACTACGATTGTACTGACGGTGAACATTGAAAGTTCGTCGCCAGTCTTACATTAGTTGAACTATTTCGTCTTGATGCTAAATAGCAGACGTAATTATGTAAAACAATATATTTGGGATACATGCAGGCGAGGAACATTGATGGTTCCTTCCTGCATGTTCTTTTCTTTATGTAGTTAATAATCTACACGGCCTACGTGGCTATAGCAGGCACCAAAATTTGTAAGTGTTAAATTTGAAAAAGCTTGTTGTAGAAACGACTAATTTCAAATTAAAATCATGTAGAACATTGGTTCCACATTTCTGACTAAAACATTGGAAGGAGATTCATTTCTCTTAAATAATCAAGGTATAGCCAAATGATGCACAGTTATATTGTGCAGGGGTTTAGAGGTATTGATGTAGCGTATTTGTCTCGTCTTCTTGAGACATCATGATTTCCAGGCGATGAGGTTTGACGGTCCAGGAGACGTTTCTGCTTCCACAGACTGAATCAGTAAGAAAAAGAGCATTAGTTTATTGTGAAAGAAGATTCAAGGCTTGGGAGAAGATTCAGATTTTAAAATGGAGTCCTCAAAATTTTATGGATTGATAGAGATTTATTTAGTAAGACATTTAAAATATAGAGACTCGGCTTTACTGAAAGTTTTTATTCCAGTATTCTTTAATTAGCCTTACGGACACAAACCAAATCTCTTTTTTGTACGAGTTGGTATTACATGCTTGCAGTAGCAAGGTTTTATGTCCGAAAGATTAAATTAAAGGGTAGCAAATGAAGTGAAAATCTTAAACCTTAGAAGACTGACATTCCATTCTCAACGTTTAAATTTTGTAAAAAAATGAGTTTTAACAATGAGTGCCTTAGTTTTCGTGCAAGAAGGTTTTGACTTTAGTTCTTGCTTGCAGTTACATAGTTTTATGTCCGAAGTATTAATTTAGGGGTTAAGAGGTGACAAGAAGGTTTTTAAACTTAGACAACTGGTTTTGCATGCTCAAAGTTTATAATTTTATTTAGAGATGTGATCTAATATCGTGTACATTAGGTTTCGACCTTAATATTCCAAAAAGATCCATGTTCACGCTCCCGCTCTCTGTGTATAGAAGGTTAAAAAATCATTGGTAATGAAGGAATTCTGCCACTCATCACGGGACTTATGGAAATATATTTTTTACCGTTATTATGTGCTCAGTGATGATGATGTAAGGTCTCTTTGGTTCTCCGCTCATACGTCCTCACGGTTTCAGCATGACTAGGTAAAAGAAGAACTATGATGAAGGAGGAAGGAAATAATTCAAGCATCTCGGGGTTTTAATTAATTATGTTTATAGAGCTCTAATTATGGCTTGAGTTAAAACGTTAAAATATTAATTAAGAAACGCCAAATTAAAAATATTTACCCCCCTACAGAATCCTTATTTACCCCCCTGTATTAGCTCGTTGTATTGAGCTATAAATTAAAAGATAGCGTTGCTGCGTAGTTTTCCTCTCATCTTGAGACATCATGGGTCTGTCGGTCCAGGGGGCGTTTCAGGTTCATCAGGCGTTATTTTTCGCCGAGAAGTACCGATATGAGGTCCCTCAGCTCCCATGAGGTTCGTCAGGATATTCTCGCACTCGTTCATCTTCTCGGGCACGGTTTACGTTAATCATCAGTTTTGGGGTGTAGCTCCGAGATCGCCAGGTCCGATATCCGTCTGTTTGTCAGCTGGGACCCAGTTTTAACTGAGTATAAAGAAAAATTTTGACAATTTTTTGCAATATCTCTTTAAGTTTTAATTTCAAGACGTGATATTACAGATTTAGTTTTTGATAGTGAAGGATTAAACTTTTCAATCGATTTTCAGCAAGGCGGATATAGGAGGTACTTGACATATTATTAAAGGGAAAATGCATTAAAAAAAAAAGATTTTTTTTGTCAGTGACCAATTTTTAATATAATTTTTTATGATGGCGGTAGAATAATATTAAAGAGTTAACATCTTCGAAACTTCTACGGGCTCCTAAAGGTTTTATTTAATCTTTTTTACCGTTATTCTGTCCGTTTGTGAGATGTTCTGACTCATACAACCAGCCTGCACAGGATCAGGAGGTTCTCGTCAAACTGTTTAAAAGTGTAAGAGAATTTGGAAATATGTGTAATTATTTTAAGAGTATTTAAAAGCAGGACGATAATAATGAAAATAAAAAAAATTTCTTTTTCGCGATTTAATTGTTAATTTTCAATTGGTTTTTCTTTTCATTCTTACGAGGCATAAAAGTCGAAAGTGTCATATTTTGACAATAATGCGAAAACGAGAAAATATATTATTGCTCATCCAAATTTAATTAAGAGCCAAAAGATAGAAATTTCAGTAATACAGTAAAATTTCTTTGTTAAGATTAAATTTAAAAAAGAGTATTTACATTTTCTTATTGTGTCGGACATTTTATTTTTGAAATTGTTCATCAGGAACCAGTAGTTAATTTAATTAACTTTTTTCGAAGGATAAGTAAAGTGTATAAATATGTATATTTATACTTAAAATTTTTTCCGAGATGGAAAAGCACAATTAAAAATTTTTTTTTGCAAGAAACTATGTTGCGTGTGGATTATCCTTACCGTTTTCCACAAGCTATTTGGCCACAATTCACTCCTCAGTTTTGAGATAGTTTGAACTGTTAAGGCAATAGGAATAAGTTGAGAAAAGGATAGATAGGAATAGGTACTGTAATAGGAAGTTTTAAAATAAACTATTGGCAAGTTTTTAGCAGAAGTTAGCAAATAAATAAGAAATATTTTGCTTTTACGAGTTTTAATACTAACGTTTAAATACCGACAAATATTGTCATAAGTCAGCAAAAATAGGAAATATTTTTTTGATTGACAATTGACAAATATTGACATAAGTCAGCAAGAATAGGAAATATTATTTTTTATAAGGAATGAAAAATGGAAAAAATAAGTTTAAATGATGGAATTTATTGTGTTTTAAAAATAAAGATTTAAAGGTTGAAATTTAGAAAAGGTTATAAGGATAGTGGGATAGGAGTAGGATTAGGTATAGGATTAGAGAAAAGGATTAAGGGATTGGTAGGTGAAAGAGGTGAGGACGAGTACCTAAATGAGGACTAACCAGGGTTTTACCGAAACAGGCTGGGGTACCCATGTGAGGGGGGGGGAATCCTGTGCAGGGTTCTTTCTATGTTAAGCACGTTCAGAATATTAGCGTTTGGCCTTTTTCTGATACGACATGGGCGGCTGCGAGCGTTTAAACGCACCTGAGGGCTTCAGTTCCTCAAAACCGCAGTACTCTCTATGAGTTTCCACCCATTGGGAAAAACTAACCCCGCACGGAACAGAGGGACCCAGGGTTGGTTTGGGCATGTCCATTACCGTCCAGAAATGATGACATTTCTGAATTAAATTCCGGACCACTTCAATCTCATTAATGCAACCCCTTTCATCCCTTGACAAGTTTGACTTAACCCCTTGAACACTCTCAATATCAGACCGGGGTTCAGGACAGGTAAAAGTTGACACGGGTACTGGCTTAACTTTGCCATCTTCAATCCCCCCGTTCCTGCCCATGGCGTTAGACTCCCTCTCTACTAGAACTTCCCCTGCACAGGACCCAACCCCCACACCGCTTACCTCACTGGGGTTATCCAACCTGTCCAGCATCCCCTGGAAGTCGGACATATAGGCATCGATTCCACCCTCCTCCACCTCCATAGGAACACTACTAAGTTTGTCAGACATTTCTCTGAAAAATAACATTATGGTCAGTTTGTACTTCACAACACTGATACACGCATTTGCGTTGGTATCCTTAACGGATCCATAAACGCCGCAATCTCTTTGAGTTGTGGTGTATTTCTTTTTTAATTTCAAGACATTTAATTTTTGAACAAAAATTTCAAATATACTTAAACTATCCTCGAGGGATTTACTTTTATTGCATTCCAGTGAGGACGCTATGTTTTTGTTCAGATTGTCCAAAAGTAGGACAAACTCAGGTTTACTGTTGAAGGTTATATTTTTATAATTAACGTAAAGATGTACTGCAGTTGTTGCAGGGTTCCGGCGTATCTTTAGGTTCGACAGATGTGATTCGTCAGAGTTATCCTTGTAGGATTGACTCGTAAGGAATCTTGATTTAAAAATTATTAATGGCTCAATTTTGACACTAGGTACACAAAGCTTACACTGTAACTTGAATATATCTTCCTTATTGAGTCTCACACAAAATGGCGGACTAGCCATGAGTAGCATTGTCATGGTTTGGTATGGCAAAACACGGGCGGTTGCAATTATTATTGTCACCAGCACGATATTAATAAAGTTGTTATTATATTTAGCAAGAAAGCTTAAATTTGATTCAATTTCAATATTCGACGAACAAGGGTTTGTTGGTTCTAGAAGTGTGGTAAGAAATGAAATGTTTTAATATGGTAGTATTGTAAATTCGTCTATTATTCCTTGTGGAGAATATAAAGTACATGACTATAAAGCAAATAATGTTGGTTGTTTCAATATTATAGGATATTGGATTGCTACAGCCTAAGAAAATTGTAGTTTTTAATTCTTCATGTGATAAAGCCCCATTTGATATTATCAGGTTTAAATCAGTTAGAATATCGTATATTTTTGGACAATCCCAGAAAACATGGGAGATAGTTTCTCTCGGTGCAGGTCTAAGTTTTCCAAACTCGCACCGTTGACATGTAGGGTCGTGATCATGAACAAAGTGTGCAATCATTGCATTATGATATAGAGTCTGAGATGTAAAATTGAAAATAAAACTACGTAGGTTTTTTTTCAGCTTTGAGATCTTAAAAATTTTATTGAAGTTGCAATCTCTCTCAGGATTTGCGGCGATATAATTTGATAGGGCAACGCGCTTGCGCAAACCAGGCGTCGGCCCGAAGTCTGACTCGACATTATCAATAATCCGTCTTATTTTAACGCTGCCCCCAACTATTTTCCTAAAGAAGGTAACGATAGGTGTGCAAACTTTGTCCTTGTTCATTGCAAACTGCCTCTTCACGCTTCTATGCACCGATTTTAAATAAAATACTTCCAATAAGTTAGGTCGGAACCCGAGGTATAACGTTAGACTATTTTCTGAGAAAGTATCGCTGTTAAGTATGTCTACTAGGTTGACGAATCTTAGTTTTCTAACCAAAGTTGCTTCTCCATGTGTAAGATTTTCTCTGAAATGATTTATATTTAATTTCTCACCAGACTCCAATCTCGCTGTGTCATTATCAAATATTCTCATATCAAGAAAGTTACCATTCGTCGACCAGAATACATTACAAAATGTCCTAACATAAATTGATAGTTCTCCACACGGAGTGTCCGTTGAGCTATTGAGCTTTTAAAATGAAACGGGAAATCTTCAGATATTCTGAAACTCTGAATTTCTTTTGCCCAAAAATCGTCATTATTGATTGATTTTCTAAAAAACCCAACCTTGATCGCGTTTATGTAAGATTCAATCTCAATCATTCCTAAGCCTCCCTGATGTATTGCATTGTATACCGTGTTTATTGGTGTTTTCAAACTCCCTCGCACAAAAGATCCAATCTCATTTCTGAGGGTTTGCAACTGAGTTTTACTAAATGTGATTACAGGGGCCGAGGACCCGATTTGTGACAGGAGATATGTTTTTGCGATATTTATCCGACCAACAATTGATAGTTTGAATTTTGACCAAAATATCGACATTCCTCTAATTTTCACCATGAGCTTATTAAAATTAGTTTCCTCCAAGTGTAAGTTTTCAGTGATATCTAACCCAAGTATTGTTAGATTTTTCACAATCGAGAAGCCAGTTTCAGCAATATTTTCAGCAAAATTAGGCGAAACATTAATTGGTAAAACTTGAGTTTTTTCTACGTTTATTATTAGGCCCGATAATCTACCGAACTCATCAAGTATATTTTTAACATTTACGATATTTTCAGGTTCGCCGTTTACGAGTATGGATACATCGTCAGGGTAGCTACTGTCGTTCACTTGAGAGCCGTTTTCAAAGACAGGATGAACAACACCTAGATCCAGAGTCAGCTTCCAGAGCAGAGGTTCTAGTGCCAGTATGAAAATCAAACCTGACGGTGAGTCACCTTGTGCTACTCCGCACAGTATCTCAAAGAAATCGATAACACCGGACTCAGTTATGATGCCAGCAATTTTCTTCTTCATTGTGGTTCTGACTATTTTTATCATATAATCGGAATAGTTAAAAAATTTTAAGATTTCTAGGATATATTCGTGCGATACAGAATCAAAAGCTTTCTTGAAATCGATTGCCAATAGCGCTAACCGCTTGTTCTCAAGTTTTCCTTTCTTAATAAATTGTAATATATTCATTAAAGCTTCATGTATGACCTTAGATTTTGAATAGGCTTTTTGTGAATCGGATGTGTTTGAGTCAATTACACGTTTGAGCCTATTGGCAAATGCTTTCGAAAATACCTTATAAACATTGCTTAGAAGGCTTATAGGACGCCAATTTTTAATTTGTGTGCAATCTCCCTTCTTAGGAATAAGCTTAATACTTGCAGTTCTTAGATTAGGATAAAGTTCTTCCTTTTCAACCATAACTTCAAACCCCTTGGTTACAGGATGTCCAATTAAAGGCCATAGAAATTTAAGTGTAGCGTAGTTGTATCCATCCAAACCGGGACTCGATCCTATCTTTGTCTCTCCTAGTGCTTTCGTAAGTTCATAATGTGTAATTGGAACGTTGTCTCTCTCAGAGTCCAAGTTAGATAATTTTTTTGATTGCACATAATCACTGTTCATAATTTCTGGAGTTAAAAATTGTTCGAGACTCAAGTTTTTTTCCGGAATTTTGCTATAAATATTTTTAAAATAACTGCATAATTCAGCATTTCGTTCATCATTATTTTCGTAATCTACTGAGTTCCCCTGATTATCACGTTTTTTAAGTTGATTTAAAGAATCATTACCCTTTTGTGCTTTTGCAAGTGTACAAAAAGATTTAGTTGGTTTCTCAAAGTTCATGGAATGCCAGAGTTTAGTTCTAGCGCAGTTTCGAAGATTTAAATCGTCATCGAAATCAAGAATTTTTTTTTCTAGATAAATTTGCTCTTGGTAAAGGATGGATTCAGTATTTAAGTTCATTTTCTGCAACTCTGCCATTCTATTTCTCATGTCGTTAAGTAAAATATTCGTCATTTTTTTATGTGCACGCTGGTGTGACATTATACAATTATGAAGATTGTTCATTAAAGTCTCAAGAAATTTGTCATATTCGATTATGATAGGTCTATTTCGAACTATATCCCTTATATCTAGAAATGGGGCAATTATTTCATCAATTTCATGGCATTTTTTTTCGATTACAGAGGTTAGTAATTTATCATGCGGAAAGTTATTAATTGATTTTTTTATAGAGATGATATCTGCAAGAAGTGATCGTGCGGAGGTGAGCTGTCCATTGATCTCGACAATGAAAAGAGGATCAGCCAGAGGATCAAGATAATCACAAAAAGTACTCAACGTTTCTAGACTAACGGCCTGCTTCAGGCCGGAGATGTTAAGGAGACTTGGATCAAGAAAAGTCAAATTTCGTGGAGATTTCCTGGCAGGGACAAGAAGGACTCCCTTGTGGTCAAAGAGCTTTGTTGTGATAGGCAGGTAGCTAAGATTAGAAAAAGATTTAACAAAACTTGGAGAGCATAGAAAATGATCAATTCTTGATCTTGAGTGATCGTTTTTGTTAAATGGGACATGACTGAAGATTCTGCGGTCAGGATAGAAATGTCTAAAGATGTCAACAGTGAACCCCGTTTCACACCAAATAGAGAGAGTTTTAGAGTTTGAGACATTTGGGATCTGTAACATGTTTTTAATATCCAAGTTGAAATTATTTGTGGCGGTTATTGCATTTGCATCAGTTACCATGTTGAGATCGCCACCTATTAGAAATTCATGATTACCTAAACTAAGAATGTCTCTCTTCAGGTTATCCAAGAAGTCGGGGTCCTGATACATAGTGGGACCGTACACCGAACCAACCAAGAAGACTGAATCGCGGAGAGCTATTTTCAAGATTAAATAATTTTCCAGACTACACTTCACGAATTCTAATATCTTGTAAGGTAATTGTGATTTAATTAATATTGCTACACCACGGCTAGCCTGGGTAGAGTTGGTGTATGTGTGATATGAACCAAACTTACTAAATTCTAACCTTTTCTTAAGGATTTTTTCACCATCATTACCCAGCCTGATGTCCTGAAGCAATATTATTTCCACCTTTTTGTCTAATATGGATTCTAACTTTTGGTCAAATCTATTTAGGTTACTGTTTAATTGGAAACGTGTTGATAAATTCAAAGAATTGACATTCTGTGATAAAAAGCGTATGCCGCTCAGATCGTTAAATGTCGCCATTATTATTTATTGCGAGTACCGCGTTTGGTATAATTGGAAACAAAAAGAAAAAGCGATTAAAGGCTATGGCGTATTTAAAGATGATAAGGTTTATAAGATCAAGGTGATTTTTATAAGTTTTTTGAAGGTAGATAACGAGGATGTTTGAATTTAATTCATGGTTTATTATAAATATACGTGTAAAATTTTCAAGTTTATATTTTTTATAATATGAATATGTGCTAGATGGATGATTGCATACGAATTTTACACTTAAAATGAGAGGAGGTTTTGAAAATAAGCAGGATATCTGTTCCCTGTTGACTTTTAGAATTGATAAAGATTTACGTCGGTAAAGAGTTATACAAGCGTTAAAATTTGTTGAGATAAAAATTATATCAAGTTTGATTAAAATTCGACAATGTTCAAATACAGTCTCACTGATACTAAAATATATTCTTAAACTTGTTTCAGTTTGTACCGTGACAGAACTGGTTCCTAGAGTGAGCAGTACACACACGTTCACACAATACCTCCGCGTAAACATCATATAATCACCAGAAAGTGTACCCTGATGTGTGGCAGGACCTGATAGAGCTGGCGCAGGCGCAAAAGAGTATTGAAAATTCATAATCCAGAGGAGGTTAAGAAACATGAGATGAGAAGATGAATTTCCAACTTTGACTTTAATGTTATATGATAAGTTGATAAATTTAAAAAAAGATTTACTTTTCAACTTAGAATTTATAATATCGATCAATTTCTTATGATTTATTAACAGAAAAATAGTTGTGACATCGATTATTAAAAAGTTTAAAATTTTGTGATCCTCAGAAGTTATTTTGTCTAGTAATAAGATATTGAGCAGAACATTTGAAAGATAAATTTTTTTTTGGTAATTTTTGGGTATAAATTTTTTATTTATTCGAGGCACAATAAAATTGAAAAGAATGTTTGTAGTATTGTTAGAATTAATACTTTTTTTATCCTTAAATCCTAGAATGTTTGTAGTATTATGCTTGTGTTTCTTCGAGTCCCTCGTATCTGTTCTTGGTTGGTGTGGTAGCTCGTGGTGTTCCAGGTAGTGGTACCGATGGTACACCATTCTTAGCTGGTTGGAAAGAGTTTCTTAGAGGGTCAATATTATTGTTAGGGATATTTTTAGAGTATTCTTTGGAATCAAGGAAATTAAATGAAACATCTTCAATGTTGGATTTGCAAGGTTGCCTTTTTTGACCAAACTTATCAATGTCTGAAGGGTTTAGGGGAAAGCTTAAGGTTTCAACATATTCCCATCTTTCGTTTGAAGTTGGGCGGGAGGATATTACTAGTTTATTGTTAGATGCAGAGGGACGGATTAAAATTTGAGAACCTTTGAATTTGTTTGATTTATTGTACCCCGTCCTGATTTCCTTGATGTGAGAGTATAGATAGGAAGGCCATTCCACAACTACCTTTTTTGAAGCAGCTCTGAGAGCTTTTTCAATCGAGATCTTTTTGTCTTTATCTGCGCAGATAATCCCAACGGGTGTGTTACCTTCGCGTATCGATTTTGTATTGATCGAGATCGAACTGCCGATTAGGTGTTCCGGTGCGACGTTCAGTTTAGTTTTTAGGGTTTTTTTAACGTTTTCCCTAGCTGTGTTAGTATTTTCAATTTTACCACCAATTAGAGACTCCTCAACGGGCATATCAAGAATTTTAACTGTACGTTGTGATTTTTCCATTTCTTTTTTAAGTTTCTCTCAATGTTGAGCATACTTCATTGTTTGGTTAGATTCTCTAATTTCTCGGTTTTCGTTTACAACACGGTCAACGGTGCCAAAATCTTCGAAAACTACGTGGCTCAAGAAGACAACAATTTGATATAATGCGTTAAAGGTTTCTCGGTTTGGTGGTGGTGCATTTTCGTCGGTTGTGATCGGTGCGAGTCCTTTCATAATTTCGACTACTTTCTCATAAACTTCGTTGCGAGGATTAGATCGAGGTTTGGAATGGTTCAAAACGGTGACATCCCAAGTGGGCTTATTTTTTCGCCGTCTCTGTCAAGTGGACGTTTTTTGCCATTATCATATGTTTGAGAGTTCGTGATCGGAATCGGTTCGGTCGGTATCGGTTCGGTCGGTGTCCTATTTTCGTTCGTGTTTCCAGGTCCATCGTTGGCAGCGCTTAAAATCCCAAGTGCAGGAGTTAGAAAGCTAAGAATGGAGAGTTGTGAGACCCCAGCTTTTGGGGGGTCTTTTTTTTGAGATCATTCTTTTTCGTCATTCTGTCCTATCGAAAAAGGAATAGAAAATAAGAAAAAGAAAGAATTGGAAATAAGGAATAATAAGATGTTGTTTAGGGAGGATTGTTTATAAGTACGGGTGTACTTACTTGATTTGCTGAGATTTGCAGTACTGTGTACACACTAACACTACAAAGCTGGAGCTAGTTCACTAGGTGTTTCTCGCTCGAGATACTGAGATGAACTGAAATGAACTGAAATGAAAAGAGCAACAAGTCCAAGAAAGGCAAAAAGTCAACTAAGAAAACCAAGTCAGGAAAATCCAAAAAGGCCTCAAAGAAAGGAAAAAGGAAAGCAAAGTCTATGAGAAAGAATGATGACAAAAAACAAAAGAAAAAGGAAAAGAAAAGGGAAAAGAAACAAAAGAAGAAGGCTGTCAAGTCAATAAAAAAAGTAAAGGGTAATAGATCTTCAAAGTCAGGATCTGCAAGACAAACTTGCACCATTTCAGATTCATGTGTTTCAACCGCTGTAAGCTATCTGAGAATTGTGCAGAATCAGGTTGCCAACTTCAAAAATCAAAGGGACAGAATTGTGCGACAAAACACAACTGGCACAAGAAAGAATGATAAGAAAGATGTTTTTTCTGCACCTCTTAACAGACTTGTTGATTTTGCCGGGGGTAATAGAACTGCCCCAACCTGTGGATCTCTGACCAAAGAAGCAGGTGTTAATAACATCAAGAACTTGACTGACACACTTAACAAGTGCTCTGATAACATCAAGGCTGCCTGTGACATTTCAGCTCTCCCACAACCAAACACAACCTTTGTGGACGGTAAGCTCAAATATATTTTTGTCACATGTGATTAAAAATGTAAAAAAGAATCTTTAATTTTTTGAAATTTTTCTTAGATTGCACCAAAAAGACTGAAGCTTTTGAAGCTGAAGTTGAGGCGTGTAGATCAAAGTCTGGAGCTGAAGCCTGTACATGCTGGGCTGCCCCCACACTTGGAGCTGATATTGCCACCATAAGGACATGCTCACGTAAGTGTAATCAAAATGTGTTTAAAATCAGATGTTTTCTCTATTACTTTGAGAAATAAAGCAACAAGCTTCATGCTATCCCTTAAAAATCTATAACCTTTTGACTAAGCGTTTTATTAAATTATGAATATTTAGTTGCTGAGGAAGCAAAAGCTATGGCTGCTGCAGTTACAGCATGCAAAGCTGCTTTTTCAAGCTGCCGTAAGTTTGAGGATGAAGTTGCAGGAGCTATTCACTCATGCAGTGTGAGCACTGATGGTTTAAAAAGTAAACTAAAGAGTTTAGCAGCAAACACAGATGCAGTCACCAAAGCAAAGGACAAGATCAATGCAATCATAAATAGTAGACAGATGGTATCAAGACAAGCACCAGCTGCCAGTTGTGCAGAAATCATTTCAATATCTGCAGAACTACTTGTACTTATTGGACAAGCACCTGCATCTCCCAGAGTAGCACTTTTGGCTGTTTCAATTTCTACCACAACAGCTTCCTGTTCAGCTGCTGAAAAAGCAAGCTTGAAAGAGTCAGCTGCAAGTTTTGAAACAGCTCTGGCAGCTATTGCTTCTGAAGTAGCTGCAGCTCAAGCAACCTTACTACGTAAGCTATTTTTAGTTTGAAATTATTTCTGTTTTGTTTATAACTACATTCTTTATATTGAAAACTAACTTTTTTCAGAGGCTACAGGAAGTACTGCAGTAGCAGCTGATATTGCTGCTGCTCCATCATGTGCTACTGACAGCTGTGCACCACCTTCTGTAGTTGAAACAACTGTAGATCCTGCAACCACAACCCCTGCTCCAACAACTACTGCCACTAAGGCTCCCTCTCGTACATTGAGAAGACAGGCTGTAGAAGATATCCTAAAGAGAAAACTTCTTTAAAGACTAAAGAACACCTTATGAAATGTTATCTGGTATCACAAATTGTTCAAGCTAGTAATTTTATATAACATGCTTTAATTTACCTGAAATACATGCATTAAAAATGTTAACTCAATATTTGAAGAATTTTTCTCAAAAAATCTTCTTTTTTATAAATTATAATGATTTTCCATGTGTTTCATGCAAATATTTGAATATTTTTAAGGATGTTTCTGTATGAGAACCTTATCCCTTTCCCCCTCTAAATCCCATGTTTGATGTCCAAATATGACAAATGAAACATCATTGGAAATTCTGATGCTCTACTTTTAGAATCTGCATAAAATTTGTAGATTTACAAAAATTAAAATTTATTTTGCAAATCTAGTTTGCAACAAAAAAGATGTCCAGAAAATGATAAAATATACTATTTTTAAAAGCCTTTAATCATGTCAATTCAAATATGCAAAAAATTTTAGATAACCTGATGTGTTGTTGAGAAAAACTAAAAATGTGCAAATTTTTTTGACAGATTGTATGCATTAATTTGCAAACAATTCTTTGCAAAACTTGTGTAATCCGTTTCCTTATGTCATAGGCTTTCTAAAAAGCTAAAAGTTATCAAAATCTGACTTATGAAAGTGGGTTAAAACAAAGATTTAGTTTGTTTCATGAAAATAAATCCTTCAGGCAGTGTGCCTGAGGACTCAGGCAGTTAGTAAAAAAGCATAGTTTTAGATTCAAGGATCGGGCTATGGGTTATTAGGAAAAGTCAGAAAATGTCAACAACCTCAGACAATTACTTTTTGAGTTATGTAAAAAAGGGTTAAAATATGATAATAGTTTTTTTTTCATCTAAAATCCATTTATTCCTTTTTCAAAAATCTACATATGATCTTTTCTTACTTTTTTTTAAATAATGTGGTCATTTGCAAATATTCTGTTTTCTCATCAAAAAGATTATTGTCTTCCGTCAAAGGCACCCAATGGGAGTCATAAAATTAGTAAAGAGAATAAACTTTGTTTATTTTAATAAATTGTTAGGTTTTTGAACTTTTAAAAGGTTCAGTAAAATTTCAGAAGTTTTGCAAATTTACAAATTGTGCATTCTGAATATTTGTTTTGCTTTCACTATACCAAATTTTAACAGAAGCTTAAATGACCTTTTTAACAAAGTATTAATTCTTGTTTAACATTGTGTTTCGATCATTTCTTTGAATAAATCTTCTATCAGGGTCAACATTTGACATAGTGTGAAAATAGTGAAATGCTTAGAATGGAAGTACATCCCTATATGCTGGGTTCCTGTAATTAACCCACTATAGAAATGCAGAGTCCCTGCAATACTGTAAAGTCCTGGCCTGTAGCCATACCCCTTTCTCCTAAAATAAAGGAACAACGACTTTGAAACCTCTCTAAATAAGTTGCTTGGTGTAATCTTACTCTTCTCTTGAAAAATTGAGATATTACTACATACTAGAGATGTCAACGATAGTGTAACGTAACGTAAAATGTACGTTTTTGTAATTATGCCAAAAACTTTAATTTTCATTTAATATATCTTGGCAACCCGATGTCGTAGACCATTAATATTGAAATATACAAGGTTTAAACCATTGGGTTAGAAAGATATAGGGATTAGTAAATTTGAAAAAAAAAAAAAACTTAGTTCCTTTCTAAAGTGTAAACGAGTTTTTTTGTAACATGCTATTATTGAAAATTCAAATCTTATAAATGTTTCTTGGACATTAAAGGTTTTGGTTTGCCATTGTTTGATGGGACCCACTAAAACTCTGGAAAAGGAATACGACATTAAGAAATTTTATATGCATTTTCTGTTATAAAGCAAATAATTTACTAATTGCAAAAAAAATCAACTTATTGAATGGAACGGGTCTGTGAACAAACACGATTGCTGGGTTTCATGTTTATTTGACTACTTGAAATCATAACTTCAATTGGCATGGTTCATGTTTTAGGTTGAAAAATTTAGAAATGTAGATACTAAAATGCAAAAATATTTTATCAATTGGAAAATGCGGGTTATGTTTTATTCATAAATAGATTTTTATGAAACTTTAGAATAGAAAAATAACTGATTTTTTAATCGATTTTTTATTATGTTAACATTAAAATAAAAAATATTTTTTTTTGTGGCAAAACGGTGCGACTTTCGGTGGGTTGTTGGCTCTATTACAATATTGATCACCCCTACTGGACAATGGACATGCCACTCCATAAATGGAAGGTCACTTGAAATTACGTCTCTAGTCCCTTTAAGACACACTTTGAGTTGAAAGTCTAATGCTAAACACTTTCATTTACAAATTTTAAAAATCGTTAAACATAATAATATTATAACATCTTTATATTGCATAATGCATATTCTTCAGCACATTCTCTAAAAAGGTTAACAATACAACAGCAACATACAGGGTGAGTAAAAATATGTAATTATCACGGAAAAAATCTTTCAATGCTTTCATTTAGAAACAAAATTATTTTAATAAAGTGTAACGTTAGACACATTAAGGTTTGAACATTTTAATACAACGCAACGTATAGAACATTTTTTCAAATCTTTCTTAGAAACGAAACGAATAAACAGTTTTGATTGTCAGTTGTAAAAAGTGTAACAAAAAATTTTTCACAATAACGTTTCGATAAATCGTAACGTAAGAAAAGGTGCACTTTAGTAAAATTTCTAAACGTAATTAAAAGAGTTTATATTGGAAAAGTTAAGATAAAACGTAACGTTAACAAAAAATATTCTTTGCACTGAAATGCATTGTAACGTACAGAACTATGCCCCAATGACGTTTCATTAAAGCAAAACGTTTGTCATCTTTTAGATCTTAAACCAAGTGAAAGTGTAACGTAAGGTCTCTAAAAATATTTACCTTGCATCAAAGTGGAACGTTAAAAATTGTGGTTATATTACATAAGCTTTTACGCAACGTTGGGAAAGTTTTTAAAACATCAAATGCAAAAGCGTAACGGAGCTTACTGTTTTTTCAATAACATTTACTAAAGCTTAACGTTGTATAAGGTATTCAAGTGCAGAAAATTCATTACGTAACGTTACTCTATACCATAAAATTTTAAAATGTGCAACGTAACGTTTCAAACGTTAATACTTTTGATGAACACTATCGTAACGAAAGCTAAAATCTAGAAAAATCAAAACGTTGACATCTCTTCTACATACATACAATGTAACAAATATGTTCCAGTATGTATCAACAATTCAATTCTTTAATTTTGCAGAAACATTGCCTCAGTTTCAGTATTTAATCTAGACAATTCAAAAACAGTGAACACCGAACATTAGTAGTAATATCAAAATTGTCAACATTTCTGTTATCCAATATTGTAAAATTTTGAGCTAAAAACTAAATTATGAAAACTTTCTGTGTGTCACTGTCCACTGTCTGTATGAAACATCAGGGAAAATCAGATTTTCCCTGTAACATCAAGCTAAAACTACTTTTGTTGTTGACAAATTAGAAAATATTCTACGTCACATAACATTTAAGCTAAAATTACTAGTTTTCACCCCAAAATTACAAAACTTTGCTATGCCTTGTTCATTACGTTTCACTCAACCCATACTATAAAACCCCTTTTTGCACCTCTAATGGGAAAATCCTAGATACAAGCCTTTATGCATTTTTCACTGTAAATGGAATTTTTTTCTGTGCAGTTTTTGTTCTAAAATTATACTATAACCAGAAAAAAGGCCTAGAAAATAAAGTCTTAGCATGATAGGAATTTATTTCCAGAGAATTTTTATTTCAAGGACTTTTTTACACAAGGCTTTTTTAGTGCCAAAATTTAGGACATTTTTTCAGAAAATTATTTTTCAAAGAACTTTTTTGGCGGTTACCTTACCAGCTTGAAAAAGCTGTACATTATACATACAGATTATACCAGACAAACTGGACATTCCTCCAAATGAACCAGCTCCTTCTAGGGAAATTCTAGTGGTATGCATGGTTCCCAAGGATGATATATTATAGATACAGGAAAGTCAAATAATTTAGAGGTCTTGTGATAAGTTTAAAGCAGTAGCATCTCTATCGTATGCACCAAATGTTTACTTTAGTATCAACAACCTATGCTGCAAATGGTACTTAAAGAAACATGTTTATAAATGCAAATAAAACAAAGGTAGGAAGTTTACCGACAAAGTTATTATGTGCAAGTTGTACTTAATGGCACTGATTTAACAACTATAAAATAGTTTTCAAATGTTTGTCAATATTTATGCTTGTCTAATGTATCTTTACTACATATGTTCAACTGTGCACAGCCCATACAATAGTCATGTTTTGCAATACTCGTTCTGTAAGCGTATTTCCTACAGATGGCAGCAAGGGGAGAAAGGAAAATAGAAAGCAATCAATTTTCTATAGATGTCTCTTGTTTTAACTGTTCGTAGAGGTACAGTGTTGTCTGCTCCAAGCAATATAGGCAGGAGCTGTCTACCTGCCAGTTCATCTATTTATTTATATTTTCTTTGGTGGTTCCTTGATGAATGACCTTGCTTGCAGATGCACCATTGCATAATTTATCCAGCTATTTAAATACTAGATGAAATAGAATAGATACAGGGATACCCACACAGGATAATACTTCATAAGTGACTGTACGGAATTACTTCTGAAGTAGCTACAGCTAGAGATGTTAACTTTTTCATTTTTTTTTGAAAAACGATCATTTCGTTATGAAAACGACAACAAAAATTGAAAATGAAACGATCGTTTTAAAAACAATGGTATTTTTAAAAGTTAGTTTTTTAAAACCGGTCGTTTTCAAAACAATTGTTTTTAAAAATGATCATTGTTAAAACCGATCATGTTTTAAAATGATCATTTTTATATAACTCATAGTTTCGTTAACGATAGTTAACGATGACCCTTTGTTGACGATTGTTAAAGAAGAGAGAAAACCGACCTAAAGAGCATCTGTACTTATTATAGAGCAGTTTTTAAGAAAATATCAAGAAGTTTTAGCTGCCCCACAACTTTATAACTTCATGCAAGATGACATTCAATAAAATTTCATGTAATTTTTTTTCAAAAATGATCGTTTTTCCAAAAACGACTGTTTTTATTAAATTTTATCATTGTTAACGACAACCCATCATTAACGATCGTTAACAATAATCCTTTGTTAAGGATCGTTAACATAATTGTCAATAAAATTTTTTTTTCAAAAGCGATCGTTTTTTAAAAAACAATCGTATAAAGAACGGTCACCAATCGTTTTCAAAAACGATTGTTATTCGTTTTCTAAAAGTTCAAAACGAGTGGGCCGTTTTTAAAAACGATCGTTTTATTCCGAAAACGAAATGATCGTCTTTGAAAACGATTAAAAAACGAAACAAAAAACAATCTTTTAACGAACATTTTAAAAATGATTAACAACCTTACCTGCGGTTCAAATAACCTTACTACGTAAGTCATTTTCAGGTTAAAATTATTTCTATTTTTTACTTTGTTTTTAACTACATTCTTGACAACTACCCTTTTTCAGAGGCTACAGGAAGTACTGCATCAGCAACTGACATTGCTTCTGCTCCATCATGTGCTACTGACAGATGTGCACCATCTTCTGTATTTGAAACAACCGTAGCTCTCACAACTAGGTATGTTAACGTTTTAATTTTTCAGGAAAACGCTATTTTCGTTATGAAAACGACGACGAAAAATCGAAAACGAAACGATCGTTTTTAAAAACTATCGTTTTTTTAAAAAGTTAGTTCTTTAAAAATGGTCGTTTTTAAAACGATCGTTTTTCAAAACGCTCGTTATTAAAAACTATCGTTTTTTTAAAAACTTAGTTCTTTAAAAATGGTCGTTTTTAAAACGATCGTTTTTCAAAACGCTCGTTATTAAAAACGATCGTTTTTCAAAACGATCCGATCGTTTTTATAAAATTTGTCGTTTTGTTAACGATTGTTAACGACGACCCCTTCGTTAACGATCGTTAACGAAGAAAGGAAACCGACCTGAAGGGCATCTGTACTTATCATTGAGTAGTGTTTAAGAAAATATTAAGGAGTTTTAAACTCCCCCACAACTGTTAAACTTCAAGTAAGACGACAATTTTTGCATGTAATTTTTTTCCAAAAACAACCGTTTTGATAAAGTTTGTCGTTTTGTTAACGATCGTTAACAATAACCCTTCGTTAATGATCGTTAACATAATTGTCAATACATATTTTTTTTCAAAAACGATTGTTTTCTCAAAAACAAAAAAAAAACGATCGTTTACAAAAATGATTAACAACCCTACTCACAACCACCACACCTGCTCCAACATCTACTAAAGCTTCCGCTGTTTGGAGGAAAGGACAGGTTGCAGAGGATATCATGAGGAGCAAACTTCTTTAAATGTGTAGACAAACATTTATGAACTGGACAATGAATACTGAATAATGGAACCTAGTGTAAATATCTTATTATCATTGATATTGTATAAAATTTTGCAGAAGTCTTTATTTGACATAAAGGCAATTATTTATTTGTAATCCTTTGAAATGTAATCTGTATTGCAAAGACTAAAGGACAGCTTATCAAATGTTACCTGGCATCACAAATTGTTCAAACTAGTAACATGCTATGAAATACATGCTATGTAAATATTGTTGCATCCCAACTTCTCACAATTAGTCGTCAATTCATAAGAGTTCCTAATGAAGTCAAAAACATCCAATTTTGACACAAAAGAAAACTATAAGAGCTGGCTATTTAAATCACCAAAATTCAAAATTCAACTTTTCTTATAAATTAATGATTTTTTATGTTTTGCTACAATATAATTATTGTTGGAATTAGTTACGTTATAATATAAACCCCCAAATGTGGAACCTTAAGACCCCTTTCTGGGTTCAGTGCAACATCTTTGTTGTTTGCTTGCTTTTATAAAAAAAATAGCATCAATGTAGAGACAAATTAAAATCATAAACTAAATATAGCTGGATACTAAGGAATGCTTTTAAGTACCAATTATCCTGTTTGCATAGCAGTTTTCTGAAATTTGTATTTTAAGGTTTAGGGAAAACGGATAATTTAAGTGCTTTATCTTAAACGTTTGATTCTATTTTAACTAGCCTTTTAGGGTGCTTCGCGCCCATCTTGTTCTCTTTGGCTTTAAAATTTTCAGTGATACATTCATGATTTTAGCATTTTAAAGAGTATGTATGACATCCAGTTACAAGTAAGGAAATATTTAAAGGGAATTAATTGTTTTAAAGCAAAAATTTTTATATTAAGCAAACATCTTTCTAAATTAAACTATAATATGCAAATTGAAAATCAAGATTTTTAGTCGAGATTTATTGATTTAACCTATTTCAGGGGTTTTAGAAATAAATAGAACATAATTTCTTTATATGAACATGAATGGGGGGTATATATCTTTGAGTATAAGATTGTGTTTGTAAACACAGTACAGACAAATACTATTTAAAGGGGTAGGAATAAACTAAACCAGTTCTTTAAAACCAACAAATTAGTTCAAAGATATTTTTTGCCTTTCTTATATCTTCCCTAGCACCTTAACAATTAAAAGTTAGCAGTCTAATTTTATTTTAATGATTTGGCTGTGAAAATTGGGCAATTAGGGATAGGGCTGGGCAATGTTCTATTAAAGAACAACAAGTTTTTGAAAGAAAAAAACGGAAGATTGCACTAAAATACAGTATAAAGCATACTAATTTTGAATTTTTTAACAAATTGTGCATTGTTGCTGGACAGATTTTTTGAAATCACAGAAATTTGAATATTTATTGTTAATATTTGCTATGCTTCATATGTTAAAATAAAAATATTTTCGGAATATATAAAAAATACTTTGCTTGTCTGACTGCTTGTGTCCAATACAATGTCAAAACAGCTGAACTGATAGGACCCAAACTTTGTGAGGGACCTCACATGAGACAGGAAAGGTTCCGGGATGCTCAAAATTACCAAAATGTGCGCCCAAAAGTTTTTAAAGTTTGTTAAATTTTGAAAAATGCCCGAAAAAAATTAAATCTGAGAACTTTTTTATTTTTGTTAAAAGAGAAAAGGAGAAGATGCTCAAAGATAAAGCCACAATTAAAAGTTAAAACAGAATATGGGAGTAAAGCGGCCATAAAGCCTAGTTTATAATAAAAACTTTAATTTTATTATCAATTAAAACAGCAAGATTTTCTGAATGCCCCATTTTCAATAATGTATTAATTTGCTAACAATTTAGTTATTGTAGATATGCATAATTTGCATAAAGTGAAAATTTTTATATTTTAGTCTTTATAGTACAAATTACAAATAAGTAATTGCCTTTATGTCAAATTAAGACTTTGTAGCGATGAAAGGAATAAGACCAAATGAATAAGACCAAATAAACTGACTGAATATATAATTATCAAAAACAGTATTTATACTAGATGCAGTATATCATAATCTAAACAATAACATGTGAAGTATGGAATATGCTGTGTACTGCATTCCAGGAATCCAGGGGCTCGATGTTTATCTCAGACTTCTCTTCCAGGGTTCCGTCGAACTGGGAGAGGAGAAGGCTGTTGAGATGAGAATCTAACTCTCTTCTTCATTCTCTGGGCTCTCTGGAGAGGTGCTGGAGAGGTTGGAGCCAACAGAGCTGGAGGTGACGGAGCCGGAGCCAACAAACTGGAGCCAACGGAGCCGGAGCCAACGGAGGTCTTCCACGTCGGGGAGGCAACTGTGGAACCAGAGGACAATCAGAAAGAACAGGTTTGAGCCGGTCCACGGAGACGGAGTGGGATTTAAAACCAATCTGGACTTGAAAATACTTTGGATACTTGGAAAGCACTAGATAAGGTCCTCTGTAAAGCGGAGACAACGGAGGCTTAGATGTATCTTCCCTGATGAACACATGAGAACAGGAAACTAAACTGGGAGGAATCTCATCTGGTTTCAGGGACGGAACTGTAGAATGATGAGGAAGGACTGTGAAACTATTCTTCAGGACTGATTGCAATCTCCGGAGATACTCCGAGGAAGGTAACTCTGGACTGTCCAGGAATTCTCCAGGCAACACCAACGGAGATCCAAAAAGGGTTTTGGATGCGGAGATGGCGGAATCTTCTCTGGGAACACTACAAAGACCGAGTAACACCAGGGGAAGATGATCAAACCAGTCTGCTCAGGACAATCTAGCTCTCAGGGATACCTTGAGACGGCGATGGAATCTCTCAACCAGGCCATTAGACTGTGGGTGGAAGGACGTGGTTGGTGAGTGAATAATCCCCAGGAACTTGCAGAGATTAGTCCAGATAGAACTTGTGAATTGTGCTCCACGATCAGAGGTAATTACAGACGGAACTCCAAATGTTGGAATCCAGGATCGGAGTAAAACCTTGGCACATTCCTCTGCTGTTGTGGATTGGAGAGGTATTGCTTCCGTCCATCCACTTGTTCTGTCCACGATGGTAAACAAGAACTTAAACCCAGAGGATTGAGGTAAGGGGCCAACTAGATCTACATGGAGATGAGAAAACCTCCGTCCAGGAACAGGTATAGGTTGGATGGGAGACTTGATGTGGGTTTGAATCTTGCTCCGTTGACAATCCAGGCAGGATTGAGACCATAAGTTAACATCCCTGGACAAACCTTCCTTCACAAAACTTCTTGAGATTAATCTTCTAGACGCATGTACACCAGGATGAGAGATATTGTGAATCGACGAGAAAACCAACCTTCTCATCTTCTCTGGAACCAGGGGGCGGAGGTTGCCCGTGGACGTGTCACAGAGTAGGATGGAACCTGAGAACGGAACAGAAATAACAGATAAAGTTGATGAACGTCTGAGTACTTCAATCTTTGGGCAGGACTGCTGTAGGATAGACATTTCGGAGAACGATATTCCTGGAACTGGAGGCGGAGCAACTGGTTGGAGTTCGGATATCAAAGTCGTTGGCGGAGGATTGTGTGGAACATCGCTGGACTCTGGACGGGACAGGGCATCAGCAACTACATTCTCCGGACCAGGAAGATGAAGGATCTCACAGTTGAACTCAGACAGGAACGATAATCTCCTTTGCTGCATGGCGGACCAGGGGAGATGTTCTAAACAACGCATATGTCAATGGTTTGTGGTCAGTGAACAAAATAAACTGTCTACCCTCTAGCATGAAGCGGAAGTGGCGGAGAGAAGAGTAGGCAGAGAACAATTCACGGTTGAAGGCGGAATACTTGCATTCTGGGGTGGATAATTTCTTGGAATAAAACGCCAGAGGGGCCCAGGAACCGGATACTTCTTGTTGTAAGACTGCTCCAACATGAGATCCAGAGGCATCCACGGATAAGGATATCCTGGCGGAGGGATCAGGGTGAACCAGAGTAGGAACATTTGCCAGGATGGATTTGGCAGCTGCGAAGGATTGGTTCATCTCTAGGTCCCAGGTTAGAGTTGAAGATTTACCTTTGAGAGCCTCAGTTAAAGGATGTAGGAGACTAGCTGCAGCCTTGATAAATCTTCTGTAGAAATTGAGAATCCCTAGAAACCTCTGTAAACCCTTCTTGTCTGTTGGACGAGGGAAGGCGGAGATAATCTCGGTGTGCTTCGTCAGGGGAATACATCCTGAACCTGAAACCCTCATACCAAGGAAGTCCACTGCAGGAGCTGCAAAAACACACTTGTCAGGGTTGATACTGAGTCCATGGAGTCGGAGAAGATCAAGCACGGTCTGAACATGTTCAAGGTGAGAGCTGAGGTCGGGGCTGGAGATAAGGACGTCATCCACATATACAAAACAGTAAGGAAGTCCTTGAAAAATCTGATCCATCAATCTTTGGAAGGTGCATCCACTGTTTCTGAGACCAAAGGGCATCCTCAACCATTCCAACAGGCCAAAGGGGGTGATCACTGCTGTCTTAGGCACATCTCTAGGAGCCATTAGAACTTGATAATACCCCTTGGTTAGGTCCAGCTTAGTGAATACCTTGGAACCATGAAGTCGAGATGAGAAATCTGCAATATTAGGAAGGGGATATCTATCAGGAACGGTTTGAGTATTCAGGCGGCGGTAATCGCCGCAAGGTCTCCAGGAACCATCCGGCTTCTTTACCATGTGCAAGGGACTCGCCCATGGAGAGGAAGAGCGTCGGATTATCCCTGCAGACTCCATGGCCGCAAACTCCTTCCTTGCGGATTCCAGCTTTTCTGCGTCAAGACAGCGGGCTTTGGCAAAAACTGGCGGGCCAGGCGATGTGGGGACGATGTGGAGGACTGGATGCCTTGGATCTGTGGTGAAAAAACCTTTGGAGGAGACGACACACTGTAAATATAAATCAGCAATATCTTTTAAAATTTGTTTCTTAATTTAATTTTTTTGATATAATATTCAAAAATTATGTTTATTTGAAAACTAAAAATATTTTTTCCTTTCATTAAGTTTTTTGTAAAAGATATGTTTTTTAAACAAATGAAATTTGAAAAATTACAAAAATTTTGTAAAAACATATTCATTCATTGTTGATTAAAAATTAACTTATTTTGACATTGATTTGTAATTTTTTTTAATAAAAAAAAATTCTATTATGAAATGAAATGAAATAAATCAAAATTTTAGGATAGGAGTTAGGGCGTATACCGGCCCCCGCC